>NC_081169.1:4856025-4951901 GCF_012432095.1 Onychostoma macrolepis
GCTTACCTCTTTCCAGCTGTTCGCAGAAAAAAATACAACATGATACAACACTTGTATTTAATACTGCTGTGCAAACATACACTTTTTCTGTGTTTAAATGCAAATTGTTTCTCCCTTGTTCCATGTATTTACAGAGTATATACAAAATTTGCAGGCTGTAATTTAAAGTGGTGCCTGTCCCCTTAGTTACAGGGTAAATACACATGTGGTCAGAATTGTTGGTACCCATGATAAATATGATCATAGAAGGCTGTGAAAATAAATCTGCATTGTTAATCCTTTTGATCTTTTAAAAAATTCACAAAAATCTAACCTTTCATTGAAGAATAAGAATTTAAAATGGGGAAATATCATTATGAAATAATTTTTTTTTTCTCTCTCTCTCTCTAATACACATTGGACACAATTAACAGTACACTGTAAAACAATTGCTGTAAAATTTCCAGTAACTTACTGGCAATTTTGGTTGCCAGTAAGACTGTAAATTTACAAGAGTACTGTAAATCAATAATTACAATTGTACTGTAAAAAATACAGCAAACTCTTGCATGCTGTAAAATTGTTATGATGGTGTGTAAACATTTGGTAAACTTATTTTGTTTGATTCTGCTAAGGAGGAACATTTCCTAATATAAAACTTTCTTAATACAAACACTTAATTTGTAATAGTAAAGTTACTAAAAACATGACTTTAGCTCAAATCGTTGCAGTTTATCATCAGCTATAGCACACGTGCATGTGATAAAACGCTTAACAAAGAGATCATCATTGTATCAGCAACTCTACAGTTACTGTCTTTAAATCAAGCAGCAGAATATCAGTGTTTGTGGCTCATCATTGACTGAAGCACAGGCTCTACTCTCCACCACAATGGTGACCCACAAAACTAAATTAAACTAACAGATCTCTCTTGTGCAAAATAATACAGTTCAGTTAAATATTTACTCTCCTTATAGATAACAATCTGCTGTTAACAAGCAGAATCACTGAATGAAAGAGAAACAAGAACTACAACTGACTTCAGTCACAGTCTTAGATGAACTCAACTGAAATACAAGACATCATTAAATCTCTCAAGATCTGATTAAACAACTCCACAAACAGCATTACCAGCTTCACACATTACAATTTGACTTTATTTCTGTCATATGTCTTTAAAAATAATTTGAGAATTAACAGAGGTTTATTTGTGTTATTGAAAACATTTAGTTTGACCTCACCATTGTGGCGATCAGGGTTTGCTTTAGTTGGGCTCTTGACCATCAAATTTTAATTGTTGGGTGCTGCCCCTTTAAGAACGGGGTTTCAGTGGGCTCATGGGATCGCGAGATAGAAAAAAAAAAAACACTGATAGAGAAAAGTTGTTCATCCATGTTGTTCTCATGTTTAAGCTTGCTGAACTTTTATAACAATTCCAGATTTAAGCTATAACTTAAACTATATATTCCCAGCGTGGTGAGTAATTCTTATGTTGTTTAAGTGTATTGATAATTTCTGAGGTATTGCTATGTAGATCGTTTTTTGCGATAAGCGCCTAAACGGTTAATATTATACGCTTGTGTTTGCAGTTTGTGTAGACATATGTTGTTTATTATGTTACTAGTTTAAATATTCGTGCGATATGTTGCATTTAGTTAGTAAACAAAGTTTAAGCAAGTCTGTGACACGAGAGACTGTTCTAGAAATCCGTATATCACATGTGATAATGCTTAATGCAAATGTAATATGTGAAACCTTACTAAATATTAATTGTGAACTGTTTTGTGTTTACAGTTTGACCGCACATATGCATATGTATGCAAATTCTAACTACAAGTAAACAACAACAACGACCAAAATGTGTACGGTGTGAGTTCTGCACTAGTGGAATAAAAGGACAAAATCAAGTTCCAAGTTAATGTTATCATTTCATGGGTAACATTAAAGTCAAACACGAGGAAGAAAGAAAATTAATAAGCTAGAGATGCTATCTCACACTGCTTGTACAACCCCAACTTTAGCCTGGGTTATGCAGAAGCCATGGATATTCTGAAAAGACGTTTTGGCAATCCATATGCAATATCACAAGCATGGGTCGACAAGGTGCTCAATCACAAAGACATTAAAGACAATAAGCAGTTGCAAAGTTTTGCAGACATTCTGTGCAGCTGCAGAGACACTTTAAAGGCAATGAAGTGCGAGGAAGAGCTGAATGGTGGACGCACTTTGCTACAAATTGTAGAAAAGCTACCTGAAGACATAAAGAAAAGATGGCTCACAATAAACTACGAGATCATCAAGTCTGGCCGTTTGCCGAAGTTGGATGACATAGTCAGTCTTGTTGAATCTGAAGCTGCTAAGAGAGCTGATCCTATCTTTGAGAATCTTCTTACTCATGCCAGTCGAAATTCTCCAGCGAGTTCTAAATCAAATGCTAAGTCAAGTTTTAATAAGAAAAAGCAGACGTTTGCAACAGTGTCAGTTACTAATGAATCCACTACATCGTCCACACCAAAGACAACATCAGGATTTAAGTGTCCAAAGTGCACTGACAGACACTTTCTAAAACAGTGTCAATCCTTTAGAGCTCTGTCTGTTCAGGAGCGCTTGGCCTTTGTTCAACAAAATCAACTCTGCCTGAACTGTTTCATGAAAGGTCATCGCAGCACAGTCTGTACTCGCAGCTGGGTATGTAAGGTGACTGGATGTGGGAAAAGGCACAACAGTTGGCTGCACTCTGCTATTGTAGCTTCTAATAACGACAAAAGCCAATCTACTAATCAAGCTACTGAAGATGAGCCAGCTGTTGACCCGCCACAAGCCATTCAAGCACATGCCACCAGAAAATGCACTGAAGTCGGTCAAAAGAAGATTGCACTTCCCATTCTGCCTGTAGTGGTTTCAGACAGACACAAACGATTCTCTATGAATGTCTTTGCTTTGCTTGACAGTGGCTCCAATGGGACCTTTGCTTCTAAGAAGCTAGTTCATGCTCTTAAGCTAGAGTCACGTAAAATGAACATTAAGCTGAACACCATGGAGACCAAAAATCTCAATGTAGTCACCCTACACAATAAAACCTCCAGTGTTAAATCAACACTCCCAGTGTATATATAATCCACACTCAGAGTGTTAAAAAAGTAACACTGAAGCAGTGTTAAAGCTAATGAGATAATTAGTGTAGTAATTGAGTGATGATTGAGCATTAATGAAGAACACCTGCTGTTAACAAAGAAAAAAAGAGACGAGACGAGCAGAAATACAAGAACTACAACTGAATTCAGCCACAGCCTTCGATGAAATCAACACAAGATAAAATAAGACATTAAATCTCTCAAGATCTCAGCAGAGGATGATTAAACAACTCCATAAAGAGCATCACCAGCTTCACACGTTACTAACCAGATTGACTTTAGATGTTGATGTTTTAGATTCGTTTGAATTACCATTATCGAGGTCAGTGTTTGCTTTAGTTGGGCTCTTGACCCGTGACTTAAAACAATACAATTACTTTGGCTGCCATAACTGCATGTTTGTTTAGACATGTTAGTTATGTCATTCGGGTGTTGATGGTTGGACTTTCATAAAGAGGTCACCAGCATTTAGTGATTTCCATAACTGATTTCATTCATAGCATCATCATCGATTGATTAAAGTTTTTGGCTTTGTTCACATATAATATAGAGCTTGAGCCATCAGTTTTAAGATTAATCTGAAAGACTTTCAAAAGTAAATCGGCACTAGAAGCTTAAGACTGCATTATCATACAGACATCAAGACTCAGCGTAAGAATCTCAACAATGGTGACAATCAACAAATTCAGATAAAAAGATCCTCTGTGAACATCACAAAACACGCTGCTAAATATCACAACAAAATAGCAAAACAAAAGGAAGTAGTAAGAATAAAAGAAAATACTAAGACAGCTGCATAATTTATTCATGTCGCATTGCATGCTGGGAGCCATGGATGAGTTTTGATTGGTGCTCCCAGAATGCACTGCAACATGGAGCTTTATGTTGATTGTCACCATTGTTGAGATTCATATGCTGATTCTTGAAGTCTGTTTGATGAAGAAAAGCAAAACTTTCAGTGCAGAATAAGTTTCAAAAGTCTTTCAGATTAATATCAAAACTGTCAGATGTTAGACTACATACATCATAACCTCAATAACAAAATTAACTAATAAATCTACCAGTGACTATACTCCAAATTACATCAGTTACTTAAGCCACTATGCGCTGATTACAACTTTATCGAAACGTAACCAGCCCTGATCTAATTTTCTCTTGGCTTTTTTTATTTTTTGCCATAACTAACAGGTCTAAACAAACACACAATTATGGCAGCCAACAAAATTATAATGTTTTAAGTCAAGGGCCAAGAGCCCAACTAAAGCAAACACTGACCTCGATAATGGTAATTCAAACAAAACTAAAACATCAACATCTAAAGTCAATCTGGTTAGTAACGTGTGAAGCTGGTAATGCTGTTTATGGAGTTGTTTAATCATCCTCTGCTGAGATCTTGAGAGATTTAATGTCTTCTTTTATCTTGTGTTGATCTCATCGAAGGCTGTGACTGAAGTCAGTTGTAGTTCTTGTATTTCTGCTCGTCTCGTCTCTTTTTTTTCTGTTTTTTTTCTCTTTCTTTCAGTGATTCAGTTTGTTAACAGCAGGTGTTCTTCATTAATGTTCAGTCATCACTCAATTACTAAACTAATTATCTCATTAACTTTAACACTGCTTCAGTGTTACTTTTTTAACACTCTGAGTGTGGATTATATATACACTGGAGGTTTTACTGTGTAGCAGTAGATCTACAAGTTGAAGATGCCCAACAAAGGACCTCTTACCTGATGAAGGGAGTGCTTTGCTGGGATCACCTCAACATAAGTCTAGACAACCTAGTCGCACAGCATGAGGTGTTCCAGTGGCCGCATCTGAGGCAAATTGCAGATGAAATCAGTTTACCTGATGTTGATCTAGCCGATGAAGTTCACCTGCTAATAGGTCTAGACCAACCAGACATACTTGCTCCTCGTGAGACACGCTGTGGTGAGTCAGGTGAGCCTTATGCAATTCTGACTGGCCTGGGGTGGACACTCCATGGACTAGTAGCTGACGGTTCAACGTCTATCTCTGCCAATTTCATTCAAGCTGACCACTCTCTACAACAAGCTGTTGAAAGATTTTGGAAACTGGATGATCCAGTGCATGTGAACAATGACTCATTGTCGGTAGTCGATGAAAAGGTTGTGGATCTATGGAACAAGCAATCAGTCAAAGAAGATGGTCACTACACACTACCAATCCCTTTCAAAGAACATCCACCACGACTGCCTAATAACTATACAATGGCCAAACATCGATTAGACCTTCTAGGAAAGAGGCTAAAGAAAGATCTGAGTTTGCGTCAGAAGTATACAGAAGGTATAAGAGACTCTTTGCTGAAAGGATACGCAGAGGAGGTCGTTGACATTAACAGAGAAGATGGTTGCGTGTGGTACCTGCCACATCATCCAGTGCTGCATCCACGCAAACCAGAGAAGGTTCGTATTGTCTTCGATTGTGCAGCACGGTACCAAGGTACTTCACTGAATGACCATGTTCACCAAGGCCCAGACCTTACCAATAAGCTACTAGGAGTTCTTCTCAAGTTTAGGCAAGAACCCATTGCTCTGAATGCGGACATCGAGAGCATGTTTTATCAAGTCCGAGTGCCATCTGATGAAAGACATGTGCTTCGCTTCCTGTGGTGGGAAGATAACGACCCAGACAAACCACCGAAGCATTATCGTATGACGGCTCATCTGTTTGGAGGTGTCTGGAGTCCTAGTGCTGCCAATTTTGCCTTGCAACGAGTGGCGGAGGACAATCATGGACACTTCTCGGACGACACAGTGGAAACGTTGAAGCGAAATTTTTACGTCGACGATTGCCTTAAGTCAGTGCCAACAGAGGAGGCCGCCATTAAACTTGCTTTGGAACTCCGGGAACTGCTCACCTGTGGAGGCTTTAGATTAACCAAGTGGTTAAGCAATTCTAAGGAAGTGATGAAAGCAATACCAGCTGATGATTGGGCAAAATCGTTACATGAGGTAAACCTTGACCAAGAGGATTTGCCATTTGAACGAACATTGGGCGTCCTTTGGGATGTAGAACGAGATTGCTTCACATTTGATGTCAAGTCAGTGGACAAGCCTGTAACAAAGAGAGGAGTATTGAGCACTACCAGTTCCATCTATGATCCTTTAGGATTCGCAAGCCCTTTCGTGCTCAACGCTAAAGCAATCTTTCAAGAGTTGTGCCGCATGAAAGTCGACTGGGACGAGGAGTTACCGATGGACATAGCAGCACAATGGCACAGATGGTTGAACGACTTGCCTCTGTTGTCAGCACTGACAATTCCAAGATGCCTTAGACCAACATCCACTAGTTGTTTGTTACCAACCCAGCTCCATCACTTTTCCGATGCTTCGGAACTGGCGTACGGTGCTGTTTCATACATCAGGATTGGCGACACCTGCAGGCTGGTGATGTCAAAGGGCAGACTTGCTCCAATCAAGCCAGTTAGTATACCACGACTGGAGCTACTAGCAGCAGTAGTTGCTACAGAGCTGGATCAGCATATCAAGTGCCACTTGGAGATTCCAATTGAGAGGACTTTCTTTTGGACAGACAGTACTATCGTACTTCAGTACATCAACAACAAGCATTGTCACTTCAAGACGTTCGTCGCTAACCGTATTTCAAAAATACATGAGCGTTCAGAAACATGCCAGTGGAGACACATTGACTCTGCTTCGAACCCTGTGGATGATGTCTCTCGAGGAATGAATATAGAAGAGATTTTGTCGAGTGAACAATGGGTATCTGGTCCGCACTTTCTACAACTTGAGGAGGAATATTGGCCTGCTCAACCTATCATAAATGATTTGCCAGAGGAAGCAGAGATCAAACGAGCCAAAGAAGTCTATGCAGCTAGCATAAAACCAAATCAAGTGATGAAAAATGCAGTGGACAGACTACTGGAACGATACTCCAGTTGGCATCGATTGAAAAGGGCTACTGCTATCCTGTTGCGTGTCAAGGCTTTGTTACGCAAGAAAACAAGTGCAAATCTTTCTGACCCCATCACTGTTTGTGAGCTGCAACAAGCAGAGTTAGCCATTCTCAACTACATACAAATGGCATCTTTTGGATCTTCTCAAGCCAAACCCAGTTCTCTTCTCAAGCTTAAACCCTTTGAGGATGAAAACAACCAACTCCTTCGTGTGGGAGGCAGACTAACAAATGCCCCAATTCCCTTTGAGGCTAAACATCCAGTGATCCTACCTAACAATCATCATGTCACCCAGCTGATTATCAGTCACTACCATCTTCGCTTGGGTCATGCAGGTCCAGAGCGAGTACTTGCAGAAATTCGTCAACGTTTCTGGATATTAAAGGGACGTGCTGTCATCAACCGAACTCTCAAGTCATGTCTACAGTGTCGCAAGTTAAGAGCTAAGCCACAAATCCAGCAAATGGCAGACTTACCTGACTCTAGAGTGACACCAGGTGAGCCTCCATTCACTCGTGTAAGCATAGACTACTTCGGGCCATTCTTGGTTAAGAAGGCACGCAGTGAGCTCAAGAGGTATGGATGTTTGTTTACATGTCTCACTACGAGAGCCATCCACTTGGAAGTTGCGCACACCCTTGATACCGACTCCTTCATCAACGCCTTACAGCGATTTATCGCTAGAAGAGGCCCACCCACGGAAATACGATCGGATAATGGGACTAATTTCGTCAGTGGATTACGAGAGTTGCGGAAAGCCATCAGTGAATGGAATCAACAAAAGATTTCTGATTACCTGCTGCAGAACAACGTAAGATGGCTCTTCAATCCACCTGCCGCCTCCCACATGGGTGGTGTTTGGGAGCGACAAATTCGCACCGTGCGTTCCATTCTAAACACTGTCCTATTGCAGCAGGCACCAGATGACGAGGGTCTGACAACACTGTTTTGTTGCGTCGAGTCTATTGTCAATGGTAGACCAATCACTAAACTCTCAGAAGACCCATCAGATCCTCTACCACTCACCCCAAATCATCTGTTGTTACTCCGTTCCGGTCCAACTCTACCTCCTGGAGCCTTCGTAAAACAAGACCTTTACCGACGCAGATGGCGTCAGGTACAATATCTGGCAGATGTCTTCTGGTGCAGATGGCTCAAGGAGTATTTACCTGCATTGCAACAACGCCAAAAATGGCTACAACCAAAGCGGAATCTTCATGTAGGAGATCTCGTGATCATTCTGCATGAAAATACACCACGCAATCATTGGCCGCTAGGTCTGATTACTCAAGTCTATCCAGGTGCAGATGGACTGGTGCGTACTATGGAAGTGAAAACACAGGCAGGAGACTTCAACCGTCCTGCAGACAAAATCTGCCTCCTGGAAGCCAGTCTTCCCAGTTGACTCTTCTCAGTTAAATTAGCTTAATTGAGACATCACCCTTCCTTTGTTTAAATGACCTGTTTGGGTCATTGGGGGCCGGGATGTTGGGTGCTGCCCCTTTAAGAACGGGGTTTCAGTGGGCTCATGGGATCGCGAGATAGAAAAAAAAAAAAAGAAGTGTAGCATCAGATCGAGTCAGACAAAACTAAGATTCGATCAGGACATCGAAACACGAGGAGCCGAAATTCCAGGAGAACATGACAACGTCGTAAAGATGCCTATCTCCGACCTCTGGAGCAAGCCTAACCAACAAGCCTCTTCCAGAACAGTTTGCAACATTAAGACAAAAGAACACTTATTGATAAGTGTTCAACGCAGGAAGGAGATCGTCAAATTTGGGGTAAATAATCAAGATTAATGGTCAAAGAGATGGCCATCACATGTGTTCCACAAGAGAAATCACAAGCTTCTTTAGATTGACTTTTCCCCACACATAGAAGACAAAGAACCAGACGGAAATCCTTCTGTCCAAAGAACATGTCTTTTGGTCCCCACAGATCTACACAGAGACTTTCTTTTCATATGCATATAAAATCATCCTAAAAGGAACTTTTCTAGGCATAACACTATATTATGTATGTAACCACACATGAGACTATCATGTTTTAAGCACATATTATGTATGTCTTTCTAATAACTATTGAATGACTTTTATGGTTAGTCGTGTTTGGTATGTATGAGCTTGACATTTCTAGCTTGAAACGTTTCTTCCAACTGATTCTTTGTCAAATGTATCATATTCTGGTTATAGAAATCACATCCAAAATTATACTTTGCAAGAGTGTGTAAAATTCAGACCATGTGACTGATAACATGCTGATTTATGATGGAAGGAACAACCCTAGCTAAGATAATAGCCTATCTAATTGGTCAAGACACCAGATGGGATGTGTCCAAAAAGCCGAGTTTAAAACCTCAGGACACCATCCTTTCTCCCCTTCTTCCCTTCTCCTCTTCTTCTTCTCGCCACCGCGTTTTGACGCTGTTTTAGCGCTCTTTGAGCGTGCTCTGGCCTACAGGCCAGTTGCTACTTAACACCACGATGAGAGGAAAAACCACCTAGTCTCGTTACTCATTTTATTCTTTTACTTTAGTTTCTTTTCTTTCCGTTGAGTCTCGTGTTCAGAAGTTAAGTTTGCCGCAAAGTCCAGCTCCGACTGCACCCGCTTCAAACTTCAACCAGCAACTGACTCCAAGACCATCCTCAGCCAACACCCAACCATTGGCTTCCCAAGACATCACTTCAAAGACTACTGAACTTCCAGCCAATCACCAACTCGGGAAAACCCCTTTCCTGCAATGATGATGACAGAAGGGAATCCCTGTAACCAAAGGCAACGCAAGTAAAACAACTCCAGATTCTAACTGAAGTGGTGCATTTAATATAAAATTTAGCCTCATTGAGAAACTCAATGCGAGGGTTAATTAAGTGATTGATGGTTGTTCAGGTCTATGCAATAGCACATATTGCTATAAACTTGGGATTTCACATTCTCATTCTCTTAAACTCATCCTTTCTCTCTTTCTGCAACGTGTGAATGTGTGAATGCGTGTGTTCATGTTAGATTAGTTTATGTCTTAGGTTTATATAAATAAAGTCTTATTTATATTTAAAAGAGAAGTATCTTGTGTTTTGTGCTTACAAGTTAATGTCTTAATCTGCCGATCTTGTTACTGTGCTTAATAGTGTTTTCACTATATTTTGGATTTTAATATCCAGTGCAGAATTAATGTTATACGGCTCGTTCAGTGAATCGCTGCCGACTCAGTGATCAGCCGCAAAACAGTGATTCTGTTCAAATTACCTATAAAATCATAAATGATTCCCTTTGAGCTAAATTAAAATTATATTTATGTATCAAACCCTACAGAAGAAAAAAAAACACTGATAGAGAAAAGTTGTTCATCCATGTTGTTCTCATGTTTAAGCTTGCTGAACTTTTATAACAATTCCAGATTTAAGCTATAACTTAAACTATATATTCCCAGCGTGGTGAGTAATTCTTATGTTGTTTAAGTGTATTGATAGTTTCTGAGGTATTGCTATGTAGATCGTTTTTTGCGATAAGCGCCTAAACGGTTAATATTATACACTTAATATTATACGCTTGTGTTTGCAGTTTGTGTAGACATCAGTGTTGGGCACGTTACTTTAAAAAAGTAATTAGTTATAGTTACTAGTTACTTCTCACAAATAGTAATTGAGTTAGTAATTGAGTTACATCATTATAAAAGTAACTAATTACCAGGAAAGTAACTATTGCGTTACTTTAAAAAAAAGTTCAAATATGTCAAACAACTTGCTTCCAATATTAAATATGTTAAATGAATGAAATGGAGAATAAATGATAAAACATTGTACACTAATCTACACTATTTTAATGTTGCTGTGGGACAATGTGAGAGACACCTATCAAATTCAATATATTTTTGTAAATATTATCATTACTATAGTGGAACAATAAAACACAATAGATGGTTTAGAACTTTTAATATTTATTGCACAAACCACAACTGGCCAACAAATAAGTCTAAATATAAATTATGCTTCTTAAGAAATGTACCAAAAATTAATAAATAATAACAATAATAAATATACATACACTCTTTGTAGTGCAAATTAAAATTATAAAACTGTCACACAACTTCACAACTGGTAGACATACTGTAGCTTACTTGAAGTATTTTCTTCCTCACAAAAGTAAACAGTTTAACAAAAAGTGCTCTCAATATAATACTGAACAATGTACCAAATATAAATAATAATAATAAAAAATATACACTCTTTGTAGTGCAAATTAAAAATATGAAACTGATATATAAACAGGTAATAAAATAAAAATAAAACTCCATGGCCATCTCTGACCATTGGCCATATATCCATACATCCTAACTATTAAACCAGTGGTTGTATCTCAAAACCAGAAGCTTCTCAAACTTCTGGTCAGAGAGCTTATTCCTCTTTGGAGTGATGACAAGTTTCCCCAGACTAAAGAGTCTCTCTA
Source organism: Onychostoma macrolepis (assembly GCF_012432095.1). Taxonomy (NCBI): domain Eukaryota; kingdom Metazoa; phylum Chordata; class Actinopteri; order Cypriniformes; family Cyprinidae; genus Onychostoma; species Onychostoma macrolepis. The sequence goes on from NC_081169.1 coordinate 4,867,519, forward strand.
CTGGGGCACTGGATGGAGTGGCTGCATTATATCTGAGTGAAATTTTCTTTATCAGTGCAAATCCATTTAGAGAGTCTATCTCTTGTGCTCCAGATTTGAAATAATCTGTGACTTGACTTTCAGCGGTAGAAGAGGTGTCATCCTCATCCTCAAAGGAAAAGAACTCATCCTCTACGGCTCTGCTAAGGTGACGCGTTGGTGTTGATGTGCTGGTACCTGCTTGCTGGTCTTGGCCTAGGACAAGTTTCCGGCACTCTGCTAGCAGACTTGCCTTGGCTTTGTCCTTCCTGTGCTGTGTCCGAAGCCAACGTAGTTTGAACTTGGGTAGGGTCACAGCAGCCAAGACAGCATCCTCACTTTCCAGCACCTCTGCAAATCTTGTTTTGATTGCCTGAAATGATAAGAATGCACAGAACATATTATACGATTTGTCTATATCCACACACACACAGAGCATCATACATCATTATCAGTTTAAAATTATATTATATTTCTTTACAACAAAACGCTTTGCAGGTCCATCATTTCTAGGCACAGATCATAACTGTAAAGCCTAGAATATAAAACTATTTTTTTCCATCCATCCATCCAAATGCAATTCTTGGGTAACTTTTTAAAGATATTTAAATAAATTAAAGTTCTTACCATGACAACTGCCTCTGGAAGGTCAACTAGGATTTGCAGGCCACTCTTCAGTTCCAAGGTCTTGAAAAACAATGTCTCCAGTGTGGGTAGGAGTGTACCATGGAAACAGTGGTCTTCTCCCTGAAGAATGTCTAAGGCTACTGTAAGTGGCCTCATGACAGTACAGTACTCCCTGATGAACTGATGCGCTCGTTCTGTGATGGCTGTCATCCCGAATTTGGACGAGATGGTGTTCAGCTCGGCCATAAGAATCTCACAGATCCGAGCCAGGGCATCATAAAATGAATTCCATCTCGTACTGCAAGGAACAAACAGCTTCTTTGAAATTATGTCATCCACAGTCTCTGAAGCCACCGTAGAACGACTAGCCTTGTTCCATAAGCCTGTACATTTTGTGGTAGCGCTTCTGTATATTGCTTTTGTTTGTGGTTTTTTTTGACAGTAACCACTTGTCAACATCAGTACATGAAACAAGGTTTAAAGTGTGTGCAGCACACCTCTGATGTGGCGGCAAAGTGATCACAACTTCACCACCATCACCATCATCACCACCACTGTTTTGCAATACATCATTAATGTCCGTAAAAGTCACCTCCTCCTCGTCATCCTCCGAGTCCTCCTCCTCAACTGGCTGGTATCTTTTGAAGGCCTTGACGAAATTAGAGCCATTATCCGTGACAGTTGATGTAATTTTATGGGATATGCCATAGAATGAGTGAATGTTGTCAAGCTCAATTGCAATCACGTCATGAGTATGACGACCCTTGAATCTTCTGCATGCGAGTGCTGCTTTCTCTCGCTCCATGCTGTTTGGATTTATCCAATGCGCAGTTACGCCAAGATAGCTTTTATTATGAGCTGTCCAAATATCGGCTGTTGTAGAGATATATTCTATGTATTCAAATGTCTTTTTGAGTTCGGTATTCATTCTGGCATACTCTGCGTCTATGCACTTTGAAAAAGTCTTTTTGCATGGTGGGCTTACCCCCTCTCTTGCGGGTATTTTCGCAATGATTGCCCGGAAAGAATCCGACTCAACTGTCGACAAAGGCAGCATATATCAACTATATATCTAGATATTATTTTGTTTAATTCAGTCTGAGTGATAAGTGTTTGCGGTGGAGAAAAATCTAGTTTTAGTTGCTTTGATGTCGTGGCTCCGTCTCCTCCTTTGGTAGCGGAGCACACGTTATCACCTGCGTTCTTAGCCACTATTTTTGTGGCGGCATGTGACAATGTGAGGTGCTTCATCAGATTAGAATTACTTGCCACCGACGCGGAGAGACTCTTTTTTCCTGGGCGTAAGTTGCACGTTACATAAACATTCTTGCCTTTCACCTCGACGAGGGAAAAGTAGTGCTTATATTTCCAGTTTGTAAAAGCTACCTTTGAAATCGTTGGACTTGCCATCGCTCTGACTCCTGGACTGGTCGTTGGTGTGTGCAACTGTGCATGTGCTTGTGTGTGAATACCCGCACTACTCTGCCTCTGGTTGGCAAACGACAGAAATGCACTCTATCTAAGCCAATAATCACGTTCACAGACACACCAATCATCAGCGGTTATGTGTCCCGCCCCACCCTCGAACAAACACACACCAGAGAAAAAAAAACTGTGCAGGTCCTATAGCTGAGAGAGACCCTACTCGGATGAAAACCGCTTCAGTGACCTCAATTATAGTAACGCCGCATTTTATTGTCAGTAACGGTAACGGCGTTGTAATGCGGGAAAAAGTAATTCATTTGATTACCCGTTACTGAAAAAAGTAATGCCGTTAGTAACGCCGTTTATTTATAACGCCGTTATTCCCATCACTGGTAGACATATGTTGTTTATTATGTTACTAGTTTAAATATTTGTGCGATATGTTGCATTTAGTTAGTAAACAAAGTTTAAGCAAGTCTGTGACACGAGAGACTGTTCTAGAAATCCGTATATCACATGTGATAATGCTTAATGCAAATGTAATATGTGAAACATTACTAAATATTAATTGTGAACTGTTTTGTGTTTACAGTTTGACTGCACGTATGCATATGTATGCAAATTCTAACTACAAGTAAACAACAACAACGACCAAAATGTGTACGGTGTGAGTTCTGCACTAGTGGAATAAAAGGACAAAATCAAGTTCCAAGTTAATGTTATCATTTCATGGGTAACATTAATCTTAGTTTTTTTCTGGCTGCTGTAACTGTGTTTGTAGAGCACATTTGTTATAGCATGAAAAGCCAAGGAAATGTGTGATTACGTGCTTTTGATTGACTATTGATAATGATGTAATCATTATCTAGTGGCTTGATTCACTGATCTCATTCAGAGGCTAATCTTTAAAGACATGGTGTGTTTTTTTTTTATTTGTTAGTTTGGTGTTGTTTACAGCTGCTATATGACCCTGAATAAGATGACAAACTGCTACTGAAAAATTTAAAAAATGTCTTATGCACAAAACTTTTAGTACTACGGCAGCAATTAGACACACACAGACATCAAGAATCAGTGTACGAATCTCAACCAAATCCCTCCAAAAGTTCAAGACACCACTGGCTCTTTGACACCCCAGAGGTGTGACCTTTATAGTAGATAAAGCTATCACATCTCAGTCTGCGGTTCTGTTAGATCCTAGAAGGATGTGAGCTAGAACTCTTCTGGACCCTTAAGTTTTTGTGCAAGGCCTTGCGGCCTTGACTTTCCATTCAACCAAAGCTCCTCGGACCTCAGATGATCTCTTTCTTAGCTCTTTTTCACTTTCTACCTGGGAAGGAACTCCCAATCACCACCGAGCCAGAATAACATCTTTTGGAGTTCATCACCCTTCAAACCCGGAAGAACTTGAACTCCAACACCACCAAACCCTTAAACCATCAGAACTTTCATCCGAGACTGCATCCGGTCACAAAGGAAATGCAAGTATCGTACATTTACCTAAACGAAACAGAGGTTTAGTATAAGTTATAGACCCCATTGTAAACGGCGCTGATGGTTTTATTCAGGTGGTTAACTGACTCTTTTCATAGATTCATTGTCTGGTTTCCTGATGGTTTCATCCATCAACTCTCATTCCTATATTTGATTAAATCAATATTGCATTGGCAGACATGTGGTGGATGTGCAAAAAAATATGGCCTCATGCCAACGTTACCAAAAAGCGGTCAGGATTATGCACTAGGGTTATGCTAACACATAAAATGAGTCACATCTCTCTAGAAGAGGAAGCAACAAAGAAAGAGAAATCCAGATCGAGAAGAGCCTATGAAAAAGACCCTGCAGTTTATATAAATTCAATTGGTCAACCTAAAGGCACACCTAACAAATTTAATGCAAGAGATTAAGTTAAATAAGGGTTGAAATCACTATTAATTTGAATGAAGAAAAAATAAAACTACAGAATGGATTAATTATATAAAGTAGAATCAGCAAAGATTAATTTAATTAGACTGATGAGGTCTTATCACTTCTAGGATATCAATTGGATGCAACAAGCAGAATGACATAGCAAAATAGAATGTTTCAACTGAGGACGAAGAGGTATAAAGATAATAATAATAATAATAATAATACATTTATTTTATATAGTGCATTTAAAAGTTGCTTTCTCTAAGCGCTGTACATAAAAGCTTACATAAAGGAAAACACAGCAATAAAAACAATAAACTATAAATTCAACAAGAAATAAATCACAAAAATACAACAGAAACCTAATCAAATAAAAGCATTCCTAAAAAATAATGTTTTGAGAGCGGTTTTAAAAACAGCTAAAGAATTAGCATCCCTAATGTCAGCTGGGAGAGAATTCCACAGTTTAGGAGCATACGCTGAGAATGCCCTGTCCCCCCTAGATCGCAGCCATGTTTTAGGAACAACTAAGAGACGATTGTAAATTGTAAAGGATTTATAAACTAACCTGCTACCTCAAGCTTTTAATTCATAAACGCACAAATGTTTGCGGTGAAACACTATTACAATTGTTTAAAAACAAATTATTTTGAATTGTTAAAAGGGTCAAGAGCCCAACTAAAGCAAACACTGATCTCCATGATGGTGGCATTATTTTAACCAATAAAACATCAACATCTGATCCTCTGTGATTCTCAATAACAGCAGGTGTTCATCACTAATGCACAGTCACCACTGGTGGTGGTTGAGGAGAGACCCCCCACATGATTCTAAAGCACTTTGGGTGTATTGCAATACACATTAAAGCGCTATATAAATGCCTCATTCATTTATTCATTCATTCAATCATTTAATTAGATGCTTAACTATATCATTAACTTTAACTCTTTGAGGACTTGACTCGAGACTCATTTGTGACTTGAAAGGAATGACTTGGTTCCTCCTCTGGTGAAATCAGCTGCTGAGTTCATGGGTGTAATAAACACATGGCAGGACTTTTACTTTCTGACCCCTGGACTTTACACCTCTGTCTGTAATATATATGCTTGTCTTACACTCTTTGGCCACCAGGTATTGTGAGCAAATGAAGCCTCCAGAAATTAACCCTTTCATGTATGGAATGCCAAACATGCCATAATTAGAAATAAAGAAATGTACAAAGAAATGTAAAAAAGCAAATATAAATATATATATAAACACAAAGAACATTAAAAATAAATAAATAAATATTTATAATTTTATTTCCTTATTTATGTTTTTCCCACATTTATTTATTTCCACTTTTATTTATTTTCAAATTTATGTATTTATTTACATATTTATTTCCACATTTATTTCCATGTTTATTTATTTCCACCTTTATTTATTTCCGCATTTATTTATTTCCACATTTATTTATTTTCACATTTATTTATTTCTACATTTCTTTGTACGTAGGGTAATGAGGAAGGCGTGTTTTACCTCAGGAATAGCATTCGAGCCAGAGTAGGCAAGGAGTAAGCTTTGAGGCCACAGTGACACCTTCTCAATAACAGCAGGTGTTCATCACTAACGCACAATCATCATTTAATTAGACACTTAATTATCTCATTAACTTTAACTCTTTGAGGACTTGGGATTTTACTCGAGACTTGCTTGTGACTTGAAAGGAATGACTTGGTTCCTCCTCTGGTGAAATCAGCTGCTGAGTTCATGGGTGGAATAAACGTATGGCAGAACTTTTACTTTCTGACCCCTGGACTATCCACCTCTGAATAGGCGTAATTTGCTGGTGGGAGGTGTCCTCACGACCCCATCACTTTTTGCAACATCTCGCGGTGATGCACGGATGTACCTAAAGAAAGAAACATTTCCATTCGATAAGAAATTCATTGTTGTGTGTTAAATAACGGGTGATCTATCGCTGCAATGTATTGTTTTTGAAATCATGGCGAGTGCTTGTTGCCGCTGTCATCAGTTCTCTCTTGTCGCTCGTGCACAACGCGCAATCTTCACACAGACGATCGAGCGCTTCGTTCTGATAAAAGCACAAAGCCAAAACAAAATGCACACAAATGTGTCCCTGCTCTTGATATACAATCACTGATGAACACTTTTGGTTTTAATGAAAAAAAAAAATCTATATACTGGTAGATTAGAACTCAGGATCTCAGAGATGCTTGACAGGAGTTCTATCGCTAGACTATTAAAGCACACAAATGAAAAAAAAAAAAAAAATGTATGTATTTATTCACTCCAGTGAAGAATCTCGGCACTAATTATATTGTATTATTAATATTTATATGTATATTAACATAGTCACTTCGTGCGGCTGCACTGTCTGTAGTTAAGCCACTGACCCGTGATATAAGATTTTGGCCATATTGCCCATCTAAGTCATTCATCACACACTATTAACAGGCACGTCATGTAGGCTACACTTCTTTTATTTCATTTGGGCACCACAAAGTGTCACTGTGGCCTCAAAGCTTACCCCTTGCCTACTCTGGCTCGATTGCTATTCCTGAGGTAAAATATGCCCTCCTCATTACCCTACGGACAAGAAATGTAGAAATAAATAAATGTGGAAATAAATAAATGCGGAAATAAATAAATGTGAAAATAAATATGTAAATAAATACATTTGAAAATAAAATAAATGTGAAAAAATAAAATAAATAAGGAAATAAAATTATAAATAATTATTATTATTATTATTATTATTTTTTTTACTTTTCTTTGTACATTTATTTATATATTTATATTTGCTTTTTACATTTCTTTGCACATTTCTTTATTTATAATTATGGCAGGATTGGCATTCCATATTTGTGAACCACTTGGCTGAAAAGCTTAAAGCTTCATGAAGCTTCATCTCACCATCACTAGTTTCTGTTGTCTGTGTTTTGTAGGTCACCATTGTGCTGAAGAGTAGAGTGTGAGCTTCAGTCCAGGAGAAGACCAAGAAGTATTGATGTTATGCTGCATGTTGCTTTATTTAAAAGTAGTAACTTTGGAGTTGTTGATGCAGTGATCGTGTGTCATTTTTACATGTGCGCTGTTGTTAGTTGATGTTTAACTGCAAAAAGAAAAAGTTTCACAATGATAATCCAGACAATACCTGTACAGTAACAGAAAAATAAAATAAAGGTAAAAAAAATGTTGTTGCTTAATTGTATAGTGTTTGTTTGTTTGGCTGCTGCTTCTTCTTTAAAAAAAAAAAGAAGGAAAAAAAAAAGTTATTTAACCATTATTTTCATTAATGGTAAATGTTTGGCACCTTGTGCTGCCAAGTATTTCACTGTTTTTTTTTTTTTTACGTTTAATTATTTTTTTTGTTTCTTTGCCATAAAATTAATTTACAGTTTATTACTTTTGAAATACATTTTGTGGGTGTGTCTTTTTATCTTGCACATTTAACCCTTTCAACCCCACAGGAAAATCCTGTAGTATCCACACCACAAAAAAAAAAAAGTAACACTGATGCAGGATTGCAGTGAGATAATTAAGTGAATATGCAACTGATTGTTGAGTATTAGTGATGAACACTTGCTGTTAACAAGCAGAATCAATGAAGTAAGGAGGAACAAGAACAGAACACTGAAAAGAGACAAGCAGAAACACAAGAACTACAACTGACTTCCAGCCATTACATCCCAGTCAATACGTGAGATCACGTGATAATCACAGTGACATCACACCATTCTCATACGGTGATCCTCACAGTGCGAGTAATATGTGAGCTCGTTGTGAACCCAAAATGATGAGCAGGTTGAGAGGAGGCAGCTCAAATATCAGTCACCAGGGGACATTCTACTTCCCGTTTCTCAACACTATCACAGAGATATCACAGTGCTCTCATGTGATGAGCTCATGAGTGCACGCCCAGCTAACAGCTTTCTGTTATAAGAACCTTCTCCAAACATACAACTGACTGCCAGACACAGCCTTAGATGAAATCAACTGAAATAAACGAATCACCAGCTTCACTCATTATTAACCACACTGATTTTATTTCTGTCAGACATCTACAAAAGCACTTATTGAGAATTAACAGAGAGATGATGATGTTTTATTGTTTTGTTTGACGTTACCATCATGGCGAGTAGTGTTTGCTTTAGTTGGGCTCTTGACCCTTGACTTTATAACATTATATTTTTGGGGGCTGCTATAACAGTGTTTGAAAAGCACATTTGTTATGGCAAAGAAAACCAAAAAGATACTGCAACCAGTTGTATTGGTTTGTTGTTGATGATAACAACACAATCATCACCTAGACTCAATATGCAGTCTTGGTGAGGTTTTATTAATCTAAAGTTTCTAAATATAATAGCTCTGTGATTACACCGCGTAGGATCCAGCAGTCTCATAATCAGTTATTAAGGATTATAAAAGCATAAGACACAAACATTAATAATTACCCTGTCATTTAAACACAAAGAGAGACATCAAGAATCAGTGTATAAATCTCAACAATGGTGACAATCAAAAGCTTCATGCTGCAATGCATGCTGGGTACCTAGTCTCTGTGCAGTGAGTGCACTTTGACCTCACATTAGTATGAGCACACAGTGAGGGCGCTGTGAGGTTACACTTTTAGCTCACTGTTACCTCACATTGTGACCTCATCACGAGTATCCTGTGAGATCATGGTGACATCACTGTGAGATCAAATTGTTGACTGGGATTATATTTGTTATATTTGCCCATTTGTTACAGCAAAAACAGAGAAAGCAAGGTGATCAGTGAATCTTGGTTATATATCGATGATGAAGTGCTCATCATGTAGTTTCTTGATTCACAAATTTCATCCAGTCAAGTGAAGTCAAATCACTTTTATTTATATAGCGCTTTTAACAATACAGATTGTGTCAAAGCACTTAACAGTATCAAATTGGAGGATAGAGTGTCAGTAATGTATAATAATAAGATTAAACACTCAATTTTCAGTTAAAGGCATTTCATTATTGAATTCAGAGATGTCATTGTCTAGCTCAGTTTAGTTTAAGTAGTATCTGTGCAACCACATCGACGATAATCGCTAGAAATTAATTAAGTGTCCCCAACTGAGAAAGCCAGAGGCGACAGCGGCAAGGAACCAAAACTTCCTCTGTGACAGAATGGAGAAAAAAAAAACCTTGGGAGAAACCAAGCTCAGTCGGTGACTAATCCAGTGTCTAATCCCTGATCAAATGGACTACATTATTAACACAGTTAAATTTCATATTACTACCACTGTGAAACTACAACAAGAGTTACATCAGCAATCAGTTATAATGAAACATTTTTGAGCTCATCACGCCAAAAAAAAAAAGAAAGAAAAAACGTCACTGAGAAACACACAGACTTCAAAAATCAGCATATGAATCTTAACAATGGTAACAAGAAAAGGAAGATAAACTTTTAACATCACAAAAAGTCACAACAAAAACACCAGCAAAATAATACATGCAAATAAAGAAAATAGTAAGACCACTCAGCTGTGTAATTTATTCAAATTGCAGTGCATGCTGGTGAAACTTCTCCATTGTTGAGATTCTTATGCTGATTGTTGATGTCTGTGAGTGTTTAAATGATGCAGGACTTCGAGAACTTCGAGAAGCTTTTAAAATTCTTAAATATTGTTTAATAGTAAAGTATTTTTCAATCGCATACTGTAGAGTTTCAGTTATTCAACTACTACAATCAATAAATGTAAAGCAAATAAAACACGTGAGTAATTGAAGGGGGTCCTATTATGTTCACATAATTTACATTATTACAGTATCTCTCTCCTCAGCCAAGTACAAATGGCTCAATTAGTTCTGGGTTTGATGAAGGCCTGCCTTCTGAAAAAGGAATGTGTTGTGATTGGCGAACAACTTAGACGTGTTTCAGTACTGACTCACCCCTTACCAAAACAGCAAGTTCATCAATATTGTCATATCAGTTCAGACCCCGAGAATATTGAGGATCGCACAGAACCTTTGCACGCACGGATATTGCAAGACATATTAAAGTGGTAACGTTATTGTTGTTGTTTTTTTGGCTAAATCACGTTTTAGATAAGATGTCAACAACAGCTTGAAAATAACTGCGTTTACTATGTACAGATAAGTGCAATGGTAATATGTATTATGTTTATCGTTCTTTAATTCTAACATTATAACATCACTGTAAAAAATTGCTGTAGTTTCTACAGCAAAATTTTACAGAATTTTACTGTTTAAACATTTTACAAGATGTGACTGTAATTCGCAATGCATTATGGGTCAAATAAGGTTTTACAGTTGTTAACTGTATATTTCCATGTCAACTGTAATTAATTTACAAGAAACAGGTGTTATCACTGTAGCTCCTGCTTTTTACACTACTTTACTGTAGTGTGGCATTATGGGATTACGCGCGCATCGTTCAAATCTGAAATCCAGCCGACTGGAGCAGTGCCAGAACGATTGAAGATTAGAAGCTTTATTCATAATTCCTGGTAAATTTACTTAATTTTACTTAAGAAATATATCCTTGTATATTTATTTAAGTTAATGTATAAGTGATATCATGTCACAATAGCCTGCTTTCATACATTTAGACAAGCGGCCTTGGTATGTGCAGTAAAATGGAAATTGCTATCATATTATAGTTAGGCTAAATGCTGCATTTTTCTCATTTTGGCAGTTTAATTTTCTTAATGAGAGCATTTAAAGTAGTGTTTACCCAACTTTTAACGTAATGCCTAGTGTGAACGATTGTCATAGTAACGTTAACTTCTATCTGTCTAAATAACTGACGAACAGCAAAATATGTGAAATTTCATTTGTTTGTATGTTTTCAACTGTCCCATACTGACGTGACATCTTACTATAATTAGAAACTACATGTAAATGAGAAATTGTGTATATTGCCACTGTAGTTGTACTCGATATTAAAGCTTGTCTGGGGCAATTTATTTTGGGAAATACATCTCCCGATTGGACAAGTTAGCCTGATTAAAACTTGAACGGCACACATAAACTCACGGAAAAAACATGAGGTAAATGTTTGAACTGTTGAGTTTATTTATAACACATGATATTATTAAGTAGCATAAGTGATCTGTTGCTGATTATCACGATGGCAAATGTTACGTAGTTCAATAAACAATTAGTTAACATTAAGTTAATTACTTTTCAGACACAATATTGACTGTTGTTCTATTTCACCAACGAAAATAGTTCCAAACGAAGATCAAAGCAAAACTCAGCTGTGTTTTTACTGAATGATTCAGCATTCTGAACATATCGGTACAATGAATGACTCAATTGACTCACTCATTAAATTATTTGCTGCCACCTAATGGCGGTTTAGTATTGCATTTTACAACATGTCTTATTTGTAATTTCAAAAATTAATGTAAAACATTAATGTCATAACACAGTTGTAATTTAGCATTATAAATTATTTAATTTGATTGGTGGTACAGTTCTACAATGTAATATTATAATTGAATTTATTAATCAAATGTAAGAGTTTATTTTAAAATATATGCCTTTTGGGTGTTCATTTTGGTCTTTTATGTAAATGAATTTTTTTATTTTTTTTGGAAATCACAAGATAATTTTCATTATTTCTTGTAGGTGCAAAGAATAGCAGCTGATGTGGAGAAATGTTTGATGCTTCAAGACTCTCTGAAGCTGATCATATTAGGTAATGTATTAATTCTGTTGTAAATCATTTGATAAACTTGTATTTTAGATTACATTTTATATTGAAATACTGTATTGTAAGTTACATTATTGCTTATATTTATTCATTTCAGGTGTACCCAGTGGCTTTTGACTAGGCCTATTCGAGGGTCATATGGTTGTGAATTCATACCTCAACTTTGTGTCTGGATTTGCAGTCTTATTACAACTTCAGTCTGGCGTCCCGGGAGCAGGCGTCTTTTGCACACTTGAATTAATTTCAAAGGTAACATGTTTTACTTGAGTAATTTCATTTGTGAAAAAGCTTACTTATTTAGTTTAAGTTCTGGTAAATGCTGATTGTATTGTATAAGTGGCATTTTTACATTTATTTTATTGAGCTACACTGTAAAAAAATTTAATGTAAAAAAACAGTGAAATGCTTGGCAGCACAGGGTGCCAAACGTTTACCATTAATGGAAATAACGGTTAAAGAAAGTTTTTTTTTAAAAACGGTCAATGAAAAACAGCTGCCAAAAAATAACTGTAAAAACAAGGCACAAAATCCTATTTTTTTTTTTTTACTTTACAGGTATTGTCTGGATCATAATTGTGAAACTTTTTTCTGCAGTTAACCATCATCTAACAACAGCATACGTGCAAAATCTAATAACTATCACTACATCAACAACTCCACAGTTACTGCTTTTAAATAAAGCTACATTCAATATAATATCTTATTTCTTGGTCTTCTCCTGGACTGAAACACACACTCTACTCTTCAGCACAATGGTGACCCACAAAACACAGACAACAGAAACCTTTTAAATCCCCAAAGAACATTAAACACTAACAGATCTCTCTAGATCTCAGCATCTTCACTTATTACAAACCAGTCTGACTTTATTTCTTTCATACAAAACTTCTTATTGAGAATTAACAGAGGTTTAGATGTTGATGTTTTATTGAAATTAAACAAGTTTGAAGTCACCATTGTGGAGATAAACGTTTGCTTTAGTTGGGCTTCTGACTCTTCACTTTTTAAACAATGTTTTTCTCTCTGGCTGCTGTAACTGTGTGTTTCTGAAGCACATTTATTACAGCAAAATTCTGATCAGATGAAGTGGTTTACGTACTGATGATGGTTTTGTCATCGTATAGTAGCCTAACTCACTAGCCTCACCAGAAATGTCTGAACATGTTAAACTTATTAACCTGGTTTTGTTGTAGTGTTACAGTTTTATTGCTCGAAATGTGACCCTGCTTTGATATTTTGAAGGTTTGTAAGGTATTTTGAAGAAATTATTTAGATGAGAGCTCGTAGAGTCACATACATCAAGAATCTGCATATGAACCGCAACAATGGTAACAATCTACAAAATATTCAGATCAGCTCTGATCGTCACAAAACAAGCTTTTTGTTGATTGCCACCATTGTTGAGATTCATGTGCTGATTCTTGATGTTCCTGTGAATCAAAAAGCTTCCATACAAGATGCTTTCTAAATAATGATAAAAAAATGAATCTCTGACTGTCATATCACAGGAACGCTGTATAAAAAAAGACAAATAAAAAACATTAAATGTTAACATGCTCTGAGACAATACTCATGATGTGATCAGGCTACTATATGATGATTAACTCATCACCAATAAGAAGCCAGGTTTACATGATCAGAGTTTTCGCTAGTAATTTTTCACTAGCAAAGTCTTAACAGCCAAAGAAAAGCTGATATTATAAAGTGAACTAAAGCAAACGCTTATCTCCACAATGGTGATTTCAAACTTTATTATTTTCAATAAAACATTGACATCTAAACCTCTGTTAATTCTCAATAAGAAGTTTTGTATGAAATAAATAAAGTCAGACTGGTTTGTAATAAGTGAAGATGCTGAGATAGAGAGATCTGTTAGTGTTTAATGTTCTTGCTGCCAGTCATGTGACGTTTAATTAATTAATTAGTTAATTTTACAGTGAAGGTGTTTGATTGTAATAATTTATGAAATGCCTGTAAATTAACAGTGTTGTCAGCTTGTTTAAATAAGGAGATTTTACTTTAATTTTAAGGTTTTAGTTTGGCACCCTGTGCTGCCAGTCATTTGACCGTTTTTTGTCTTTTGTTTTTCAGTGAAGGTGTTTGATCATAAAAATTCAGGAAATACCTGTAAAATAACAGTGTTTGTCAGATTATTTAAATAAGGATGTTTTACTTTAATTTTTTGTTCGGCAGCTGTTGCTGCCAGTCATTTGACCATTTTATCATCTAACGGTTTTGTTATTTTATTAATTACAGATTATTTTTGTAATTTTACATACATTTGTTTGTAATTTAAGAAAACTGAAAATGTACTGTATAAAAATACAGTAGATTTTCTGTATTAAAAACGTGAATTATTGTAATTTGTCATTAATGTCATAATCCTTGAAATAACAGCCAAGTAGTTAATTCAGAGATAATTTTACAGAGTTTTGACTGCAATTCAAAATAAAAGAAAATAACCTGAAAAAAAATCAGTTATTTTCCATAAAATTACGATTTTTTTTTACAGTGTAGTTTCATTCAATACTGTACTTTATTCTAAAAATTCTACTTGTTTTTATGTGCAGATGTTTTGTTGGAATCACAACACTCACTGGATACAAGACTGATATACAGAGGCAAAACAAGTGGAAAGGTCTCAGAGAAGAGGGACAACCCTCGTGTGTGCTTATCTCAGAAAGTTGATGGACTTTCAGTATGTATTTATTAAATTGTCTTTTGCAGGAATATTCTAAATGTAATATAACATAAGCTCAAACAACATAATTTGTGGTATAATGCTGATTCCAGCATTTTATTTGAATCCTTAATCAAAATTATACAAATTCTGTTGATTGACCTTAATTTTTTTATATAAAGTAAATTTTCTACTCAGAATATGGCTTATTTGTTGTGATATAACAGTTATTTGTAGTTATTTTGTGATACTATGTTATTTTTATGATAAGATTTTAACTGTTGAAAGACTGGCATTTTTATTTTTAGCAGTAAAAGCCTTGCAATGTCTTTCTGCCAGTTTTAATAAATATTTATTTGCAACATCTTTGACTTGGTATTTATTCATTTGTAAATGTATTAAGATAGTTCTCATGATAATTCATTTAAATCAGTATTTTACAGTTTACTGTTAAACTTATTCTTTGCAGCATTTTCATTGTTAAATTATTACAACATCATCTTGGATTTAGGGGTATTTACAGGATTTTATTGGCAACTTTTGTTGCCAGGTAAATACTGTACTTTAGTGAGATTACAAAATATTGCTGTAATATAAACTACAAGTTTAATTCAGTGTTACTGTAAAAAAATACTACAAATTACTGTATTTCACATACAGCAATTAACTGCAATTTGCTTTGCAGTATTATACTGTAATTCATTTTACAGCAATTAACATCATTTTTACAAGATTTCATTGGCAACTTTTTTGCCAGTAACATCCTGTAAATTCTACAGTACATTTTTTACAGTGATGAATTGCAGTGAAACTGTTATACAGTTGAATTTACTTATAGCATAGTCCCACAGAGTTACACTATTTGGGGTGGCATATATATGCAAATGAATTCTCTACCAGCAGGAGCCGCTGTCGGAGTGGAAGAGATCGAGTTTTCCTCGAAAACGCTGTACACAAAGCAGAGCTGCACTCACAAACGGTGCTTTATCAGACATTACATGCAAGATGAAATGAAAATGACATCCAACATTTTTTTTTTTTTTAAACGAAATATCTCCGTTTGGAGTGGACTTTGAGATTTGTAACTTTGTAGATCTTTTTATGCCCAAACATACACACTACACACTGACTAAAATTCAAGTGAAAAAGCATAATAGGACCCTTTTAAAGATTAAACTGAATAAGATCAGAGATTCAGATGAGTCCACTATGATTATGGCATCATCATAAAATAACCAAAATTATCTGATCCATTTTTTCTTGCCGTAACAAATGTGCTTTTTGAACACTGTAGCAAATTAGCTTAAAAGGGAATTGTATATAAATAATTACAATGAATTATGATTAATTACAATTATTTATATCGGCTGACAGTAATAACTGTAGCAGAATTAAATTGCCATTAACTGATCTGTTCGTCCAGCGAACATTTAGTGTAAATTCCTATTAACTCTAAGAAAGGATATTTTCGTGGCCACAGAAAATACTTTCATAAGTATTAATGCATTAGAGCATGTAGTAAGGATCAAAAATCATAAAGGGACATTAATTTGCAAGGCAGAACCAGAAACTCATGTAATTTGTGCACACAACTTTTATTAACGCTAACACACATAACTAATCTAAACAAACAAACAAACATACACTCACACGTATATACAAAAGGGGAGCTAAAATGGATGAATGAAGCCATTAGGGAAAACAGAATGCAGTTATGGAAAGAGTCAGTTAACCACCTGAGTAAAACCATCAACGCCGTTTATAACGGGGTCTATAGCTTATACTAAACCTCTGTTTAGTTTAGTTAGATGTACCATACTTGCACTTCCTTGGTTGTTGGCGAGTGTCCGGAATGCAGTAGCGGATGAAAAGTCTTGATGGTTTCAAGGTTTTGGACTCGCGATCACGTTCTTCCGGGTTGAAGAGTGATGAATTCCAAAAGATGTTATTCTGGCTTGGTGGTGATTGGGAGTTCCTTCCCAGGAAGAAAATGAAAAAAAAAAAAACTAAGAAAGAGATCATCTGAGGTCCGAGGAGCTCTGGTTGGATGGAAAATCAAGGCCGCAAGGCCTGGCACAAAACTTAAGGGTCCAGAAGAGTTCTAGCTCACATCCTTTTAGGATCTAACAAAACCGCAGAATGAGATATGTTGGAGCCCACCGGGAACGCCGGTACTGGCTCAGGCTCTCCACATGGGGGCAGCAATCCGGAGATTTGGCAGAAGAGCTTTTGCAGAGAAGAGAGAGAAGGCGGAACTGTGCGTGAGCCCTTTAAGGTCTGCGAAGAGTCACGCCTCTCAGGATGGGCTTGACCAATGAGAAAAGCTGAATCCCAAGCAGGAGTTTGGAAATACTGGGGGGTTTTATGATCCTTTGTCTGAGAGCATGGTAATTTGCAAAGGGGTTGGATTGGAAGTTGATATACAAACTATTAAAGATTCTTAGGACACTAATATGTTGCATAGGAATCAACATGTAATATTCACTCTCAATTAGATCATCCGAAGACGAATTGATAGAGACCAGACATGGTATGAGTTAAAGTGATATTAACAAGTGATCTATCATAAGCATACATAAAACAGTATACAATACACAAAAACATATACAAGAGCAGTAATAATATACACAATGACCTGAATGATATGTGTGTTCATCCAAAGAAAGGTTTTTCTATGAATTAATTAGAGAAGAGTCCATTTTTATGGCATAATGTCTTTCCTATAGGAAAAAAAGTAGTAAGAGTTGCTCTGCATTTGCATTCCTTTGAGCAATAAAACTAGTGTTATCTGATGGGTTGCTATGGAACCAGGGGCCTGAAGTCATTGACAGACCCACTGGCACTGAGTATGTGTATTGGGTGAGGGGTCTGTGATTATTTGTTAATCTAATAACTAATTGATTTGTTAAATCAAATGCAAAATTGTGTGTCTGATTGGTCCAAATGCTACAACACACAGTTATAGCAGACAGAAAATGTCTCATGGTAAGTGTCAAGGTTCAAGGGCACAACTAAAGCAAACACTGACCTCCATAATGTTAACTACAAACTTTATTATTTTCAATAAAACTGTTATAATATTCAATAAAACTAAACTGGTTTCATACTCTGTGTGAAAATAAAAAATGCTGAAGCTGGAAGTCAGTTGTTTTTTTGTGTTTCTGCTTGTTTCTCTGTCCTTCAGTGATTCTGCTCGTTATCATTGGGTGTCTAAATTCACTCACTTCCTTTCACTTAGTCAAGTAAACAAATGTAGGGAATAGTGAATGAGGGTATAGAGTGTGATTTTGTAAACAGCCTCTGAATGTCAACTTTGAGCTCTGTTAATTCACAGTATATTCCTGTAGGCTGCTTTCTCGAAAATGTCAAATATTACCCAGAGGGCATTGTTTTCTACACAATATTACTGTTTAATGTTTTTATATAAAAAAATTGTATTTTGCTGTCAGAATCTGGGCATTTTTCTACAGCAAGGGTTTACAGTGTAGTGCTTTATAATTTGACATTTTCATTACTTCATTCAATTTTTGTATTGTCTCACTTGAATGCTACTGTAAAAAAACCCTAAAAAAAACAGTTTATTTCATTAATTTGGAGAATCCGGTTGAACGAGTACAATCAGAAAATAGAAGTTTGCTACGATAGTATTTCAGAAGTCAGAAAAATAATATTTAGAAATACACAAACAACCAATTTGCATTTCAATCTAAATTCAAGGTCATAATGAAATGGAGTCAGATTAAGATTTAATTTAAATTAAATTACTTTGCGCACTGAAAAAACAAAACACAAAGGAAACCTTTAGCCATCATTGGATACCTTCACTGGGCCACTTGGGTGGACCTTACAGCAAATCATATCATGTGCATATTATCATTTGATAGGCATAGTGCAATAATTATGTAAAGTCTGATATATGAAATAATAGTGCGATAAAAAGTCAAAAGGAAAGTAAAACCAAACTGAAAATTACTTTACTGGTTTATTGACAGTCATTCTACTAATCTAAGACAGTCTGGAAAAGAGATTTAAAGGTCACCTATTATGCCCCTCTGTGAAGTTTCAGCTCAAAATACTCAAAATAATAATTAGTTTCTCAGATATAAAATATCCTTTTTTATAGTACAAAGTACATCCTTTTATAGTACAAAGCATGCGTGAGTCTACACACTGTAAAAAGTGATCCACTATATTTACTCAATAAAATTGAGTGATACACTATATTTACTCAATAAAATTGAGTGATACACTATATTTACTCAATAAAATTGTGTCAACAGATTACAAGCAATATTATTAATTAAATTCAACACATAAAATTAATTAGAATTAATCATATGAGATGATTACAAATTAACCATTCAAAATGAGTAAAATAGCACAAAAAAATTAAGTAAAATTTAAACAAAAATATTGGTTTCATTGGACAAAAAAAAACTATGCTAATGATACTATGTTATGCATGTCAAGCCAGTAGTTGGCGATCAAGAAACACTGCACAAAAACGTAATATGTTTTTGGATCAGAACAATTTTTAAGAAACCATTTGGATTATACTGAAAATTTCAGATCTTATACTGTAGAATTACAGGACTGCTGTAATCAAAGTAAATCTAATTCAGAGATTAAGCTCTAAAAGAGTTCAGAGATTCAGGTCAAATGATGATGACAATAAATAATCAACACCACCAGACCATCTTTTCATTTGGCTTGTCTAACCGTTGTTTAACTCTGTAACAGCAGTCAAACTAAATCTAATGTTAAAGAATCAAGGGTCAAGAGCCCAATGGTAATGGTAACCTAAAAATTCAGATTTTCTCCTTCAGTGATTCTGTTTGTTAACATCAGGTGTCTTCAATAACTGTTTTTGGGGCCTGGAAACACAAGCTTTTGAACACAATATCTGTATCATGTCCATGTGAACAACAAAAACATGCGTATTACATTTTTGCACAGTGTTTCTTATTCGTCAACTACTGGCCTGGCATACATACTATTCATTAGCATAGAGGGTTTTTTTTTTTTTTTTTGGACCAGTGAAATCAATATTTTTGTTTAAATTTTACTTAATTTTTTTTATGCTAGTTTACTCATTTTGAATGGTTAATATGTAATCATCTCATTTGATTAATTCTAATTAATTTTTATGTGTTGAATTTAATTAATAATATTGCTTGTAAACTGTTGACACAATTTTATTGAATAAATATAGTGTATCACTCAATTTTATTGAGTAAATATAGTGGATCACTTTTTACAGTGATGGCTGCACATTTTTTAATTTGCCCCACTCTTCAGGCCGCGGGGGCGGTCTAGCGATAACTTTAAAAAACAGTTTTAGTATCCACTGTCATTCTGTTCCGTCTGCTGTTTACAGTAGCTTTGAAGTACAGTTGTTGCGACTGGAATGGAATTATCCTGTTTTGTTAGTGCTGGTATATCGGCCCCCTCACCTAGTTAAAGACTTTATAAATGAATTTACTGCTTTTATGGGTGGTTGCATAACAAAGTATAACCATATTCTTCTGCTAGGTGATTTTAATATACACTCAAAAAAATGATTTGGTCTAAATTGTTCCAGTGTTCATGTGTTTCCACACTACAGAGTGTTCAAGTAGAATTGAAGCAGTGCTGGAGTTAAGGAGATAATTATGTGATGATTGATCATTAATGATGAACACCTGCTGTTATCAAGAAGAATCACCGAAGGAATGAGAAACACAAGAACTACAACTGACTTCAGCCACAGCTGAAGATGAAATCAACTGAAAAAAAAGAAAACATTAAATCTCTCAAGATCTGATTAAACAGCATCAGACTGACCAGATTGACTTTATTTCTGTCAGACTTCTAGAGAAGCTCTTATTGAGAATTAACAGAGGTTTAGATGCTTTATTTTTTTGTTTGAAATCACCATCAAAGAGACCAGTGTTTCCTTTTGTTGGGCTCTGGGCTCTTGACCCTTGACATGTTGGTGTTAATATTACACTGGTTGCTTTAATTGTGTGTTTATATAGAACACACTTCGTTTAGCCAGCAAAGCTAAGAAAAAAAAAAAAAAAAAGTTGTGGGCAAATGATCCACCGATCTCATTTATCTCATTTCACCGATCAACATCTGATTGTATGGATGTAGTACTGCTTTAGATGTAGTAGTCTTGTAAAATCAGATAATTTAAATAATTTACAAATCACTTTGTGCTCAAAAAGTTTTCATCTGTAACAATGCAAAGATCACAGACATCAAGAATCAGCGTATGAATCTCAACAATGGTGACAGTCAACAAAATGCTTCATGTTGCAATGCATGCTGGGTACCAGTATAGTACAAGACTCTCCCATGTATCCCAGCATGCATTGCAGCATGAATAAACAACGCAGCTGAATTGTCTGATTATTTTCTTTTATTCTTACTATTTTATTTTACGTATGCTGTTATAGTTGTGACTTTTAGTAGCTTGTTTTGTGATGTTCAGAGTTTTATCTGAATATTTTCTTGACTGTCACCATTGTTGAGATTCATACACTGATTCTTGATGTCTGTGATCTTTGTATTGCTACAGATGAAAACTTTATGTGCACAAGGTGATTTGTAAATTATTCAAATTATCTGATATTTACAATACTGCAAGATATGAAGCTACGAAAAAATCTAAAACAGTATAATGTCTATATAATCAGAAATTGGACTTGAAATAAGGTCAGTGACCAGTGACAAGATCTAACCACAACTCTTTTTCACTTGGCTTCGCTGGTTAAGCTAAGTGTGTTTTAAATGATCACACAATTAAAGCAACCACCGTAATATTAACACCAAAATGTCAAGGGTCAAGAGCCCAACAAAAGGAAGCACTGGTCTCTTTGATGGTGATTTCAAACAAAACAATAAAGCATCTAAACCTCTGTTAATTCTCAATAAGAGCTTCTCTAGAAGTCTGACAGAAATAAAGTCAATCTGGTCAATCTGATGCTGTTTGTGAAGCTGTTTAATCAGATCTTGAGATATTTAATGTCTTCTTTTATTTCAGTTGATTTCACCTTCGGCTGTGGCTGAAGTAAGTTGTAGTTCTTGTGTTTCTCTTTCCTTCAGTGATTCTGCTTGTTAATAGCAGCTGCTCATCATTAATGGTCAATCATCACATAATTATCTTCTTAACTTCAACACAGCTTCAATGCTACTTTAACACTCTGTAGTGTGGAAACATGAACACTGAGCAGTGTGGGGATGTTGCTGTGAATTATTACATACAGGTGCTGGTCATATAATTAGAATATCATCAAAAAGTTGATTTATTTCACTAATTCCATTCAAAAAGTGAAACTTGTATATTATATTCATTCATTACACACAGACTGATATATTTCAAATGTTTATTTCTTTTAATTTTGATGATTAGAGCTTACAGCTCATGAAAGTCAAAAATCAGTATCTCAAAATATTAGAATATTACTTAAGACCAATACAAAAAGGATTTTAGAAATCTTGGCCAACTGAAAAGTATGAAAATGAAAAGTATGAGCATGTACAGCACTCAATACTTAGTTGGGGCTCCTTTTGCCTGAATTACTGCAGCAATGCAGCATGGCATGGAGTCGATCAGTCTGTGGCACTGCTCAGGTGTTATGAGAGCCCAGGTTGCTCTGATAGTGGCCTTCAGCTCATCTGCATTGTTGGGTCTGGTGTCTCTCATCTTCCTCTTGACAATACCCCATAGATTCTCTATGGGGTTCAGGTCAGGCGAGTTTGCTGGCCAATCAAGCACAGTAACACTATGGTCATTGAACCAGCTTTTGGTACCTTTGGCAGTGTGGGCAGGTGCCAAGTCCTGCTGGAAAATGAAATCAGCATCTCCATAAAGCTTGTCAACAGAAGGAAGCATGAAGTGCTCTAAAATTTCCTGGTAGATGGCTGCGTTGACTGTGGACTTCAGAAAACACAGTGGACCAACATCAGCAGATGACATGGCAGCCCAAATCATCACTGACTGTGGAAACTTCACACTGGACTTCAAGCAACATGGATTCTGTGCCTCTCACTCTTCCTCCAGACTCTGGGACCTTGATTTCCAAATGAAATGTAAAATTTACTTTCATCTGAAAAGAGGACTTTGGACCACTGAACAACAGTCCAGTTCTTTTCTCCACAGCCCAGGTAAGATGCTTCTGACGTTGTCTCTGGTTCAGAAGTGGCTTGGTAGCCCTTTTCTGAAGGCGTCTGAGCGTGGTGACTCTTGATGCACTGACTCCAGCTTCAGTTCTCTCCTTGTGAAGCTCTCACAAGTGTTTGAATCGGCTTTGCTTGACTGTATTCTCAAGCTTGCGGTCATCCCTGTTGCTTGTGCACCTTTTCCTACCCAAATTCTTCCTTCCAGTCAACTTTGCATTTAATATGCTTTGATACAGCACTCTGTAAACAGCCACACCTTTCAGTAATGACCTTCTGTGACTTACCTTCTTTGTGGAGGGTGTCAATGTTCGTCTTCTGGATCATTGCCAAGTCAGCAGTCTTCCCCATTATTGTGGTTTCAAAAAAACAAGAGATACCCAGAATTTATACTGTAAGGATGGTCATTTATTGAAAGTCAAATGTAAATATTCTAATGTTTTGAGATACTGATTTTTGACTTTCATGAGCTGTAAGCTCTAATCATCAAAATTAAAAGAAATAAACATTTGAAATATATCAGTCTGTGTGTAATGAATGAATATAATATACAAGTTTCACTTTTTGAATGGAATTAGTGAAATAAATCAACTTTTTGATGATATTCTAATTATATGACCAGGACCTGTAAATCTTACCTGTTTCATTCACGTTTGACTGATGCATATGAATCACATTAAGTTTATTGATTTGTTTATGTTAAAACTATGTAATTTAAATGGATGGAAAATTGTTATGCAATTGAATTACATAAAATGTCAATTTAGACTGAATCATTTTTTTGAGTGTACTTTTGACTTGTTTTTTTCTCATGGTTTTTCTATTACTGATGCTCAGGTTTTTGATACTTTGCTCTCAGATCATATGCCTGTATTATTTACGTTGCCTTTCTCTCAGTTAAGTTCAAGCATTACTCCTATTGTAAAACTGACTTGTTCATTTTTTTCCCACTTTTGTGATGACTTCTCAAACACCTTTAACAAGGTGTGCTTGTCTCTGTCCCTGGTGTCATTTTTGCTTGACTTGGATGCTGAACAGCATCTTAGTCTGCTTAATACTGCCTGTTCAGAGGTTTTGAATCTGTTCAGAGACAGCAAGCAGTGTTGGCCCAGATCCGGCCCACATGGATTTCACACGGGCCAGATGTGGGCTGGATCTGGTTCAAAACTATGTTGCTGTCTGGGTACTGCTCCTCTTAAACCTAAGAAATATAAACCTAAAACTGAACCATGGCTCAATGATAACATCTGCTCTCTGAGGCAAGCTTGTAGAAGAGCTGAACGAAAATGGAAAAAGGACAAATTTCATATGAAATGCTTAAAGACTGTTTTGCTACTTTTTTCAGAAAGCAGTGACATCTGCTAAGTCTAAGTATTTTTCTAATTTAATTGCAAAGAATCATCATAGCTCTAAAGCCTTATTTTCTGTTATAAATTCTGTTAAATCCTCTTGTAAATATGATTTCAAATCCCCCAGTGTCATTATGTGAAGTTTTCTCAAGGGTTTTCTGTGATAAGATTACTACTCTGAGGTCTCAGTTGCAACCACTTGCTAATGTTTCACCTGAATTTTGCTGCTCTTCAGCCATATGGAGTGATTTTAATCCAGTAATTAAGTGATTAATTAAGTGCTGATTGAGCATTAGTGATGAACACCTGCTGTTAACAAACAGAATCACTGACAGAAAGAGAAACACAAGAACAACTGACTTTAGTCACATGCTTAGATGAAATCAACTGAAATAAAATACATTAAATCTCAAGATCTGATTAAACAACCCCACAAACAGCATCACCAGCTCCACTTATTAATAACCAGACTGACTTTATTTCTGTCAGACATCTACAGAAGATCTTTTTGAGAATTAACTAAGGTTTGGATGTTGATTTATTGTTTCATTTGAAGTAACTATGTTAGCGATCAGTGTCTGTTTTAGTTGGGCTCTTGAATCAGTGACCTGTCATCAGCGGTGTAAAGTCCAGGGGTCAGAAAGTAAAAGTCCTGCCATATTTTTGTTCCACCCATGAATACAGCAGCTGATTTCACCAGAGGAGGAACCAAGTCATTAGGCTTGTCTGAGATGCGCCTCGCCTGAAATGTAGGCGAGAGTAGGCGGCTGCAGTGAGCGGAGGAGTTAAATAAGTGCAGTCAAGCCGGACAGTTCTGCCCTCTCGAAGTGGAACAGGTACTACGAGATCAAAGGCAGATATCGTGTTATTCTCACTCATATGCTGTGCTGCTAATAAACATGATATAATTTCAGTTCTGTTGCTTTTATATGAACATAAATATGATGAACAAGACACTCAAAGTGCTTGCTATTTAATTCCATACGAAAGGCGTATTTATCATCCATTTGTATTTTAATTCAAATATGTATTTTAGATTTTTATAGAAAATATGACAACAATCACATATCTCACACAGATCGCACTGTCATAGTGTTTGGGAATATTCATGCACAATTTAAATACATAATAGCATGAAATCAGATTAAAAAAATAAATAATTTTAGAAGAGAATGCAGCATCACAGTTGTCTGAACCAATGAGCGTTAAGCTGTGTCGTCAGTCAGCCGTTTCCCATCATGCTTTTGATCAGCGCAGTCAGTGGAGAGCAACTGCGCGCGACTGCTTAATCTGACACAGCTGCCTCGCCGTCGCGAGAGATTTTTGGCACACGTCAGCATGACATCAGAGCAAGGCGGACGTAACTCGGACACTTTTCTAACCGGCATGCACCTCGCAGTGATCACCAGTGATCGGTTCTGCGCTGATTTTGCTCATCTCAAACAAGCCTATTTCTTTCAAGTCACAAATGAGTCTAGGGTCAAATCCCAAGTCCTCAAAGAGTTAAAGTTAATGAGATAATTAAGTGACTAATTAAATGACGATTGTGCATTAGTGATGGACACCTGCTGTTATTGAGAATCACAGAGGATCAAATGTTGATGTTTTATTGGTTAAAATGATGCCACCATCATGGAGATCATTGTTTGCTTTAGTTGGGCTTTAGTTGCTTTACCCTTGACTTCTTGTGTCTGCAGCAATGCATGTGCTGTGCAGTGAGCAGCTATTAGCTGTTTTCATATGATGGGATTATCGTTAAGCGCTAACCTGTTTACATCCAAAACAGCTTTTTTTTTTTTTTCAATACCGGACTCTGTGAAACTACAAAATACAATGAAAGTGTTGCTCTAATAGTTATATTAAATGAATTTTAAACCTATGTAATGCATATAAATATTTGAACTCCAGTACTATTTAGACACACACAGACATCAAGAACCAGCATAGGAATCTCAACAATGGTGACAATCAACAAACTGCTTCTTGCTGCAATGCATGCTGGGTAACACCATAATAATTATTCATGCTACAGTGCATGATGGGAGTTTTTACTGTCACAATTGTTGAGGATCGTATGATAAGTGTTCATGTCTAAAAGCCTGGGTGGTATAGTTCTTCCTTTTTCCATTATTTAAGCATTACAGTGACATTTGTTTAATAGGACTCTTTTGCAGTTTTGTAATAAGTGAATGTCAGTCAAGAAACTAAAGAGAGACATCTTCATGATATTCATTCAAGTGACTTAAAAGCACAAATGTTTGTTGGGAAGCAATATTCCAATTGCTCAAAAGCAAACCACTTTAATTATTAAAAGGGCCAAGAGTCCAACTAAAGCAAACACTGATCTCCATGAGGGTGGCATCATTTTAACCAATAAAACATCAACATCTGATCCTCTGTAATTCTCAATAACAGAAGGTGTCCATCACTAATGCACAATCATCATTTAATTAGTCTCTTAATTGTCTCATTAACTTTAACTCTTTGAGGACTTGGGATTTGACTCGAGACTCGTTTGTGACTTGAAAGGAATGACTTGGTTCCTCCTCTGGTGAAATCAGCTGCTGAGTTCATGGGTGGAATAAACACATGGCAGGACTTTTACTTTCTGACCCCTGGACTTTACACCTCTGCCTGTCATCAGTGTTTCCAGACATGGGTAATTCAGTCATTTCATATGAGTCATACCATTTTAATTTCTTAACAAACAATAAACTTCAGTTTTATTGTTGTATATTCTGTTAATAATTGTTGAAAATATGCAAAAGATGGGCTATATAAACCTATGGGATTTTGAACTTTGCTACATATGCTACAAAAGCATAAGGTAAGGAGACAGCATTTTTTTTAACACTACTACTGTATGCATACTACTATTCAAGTGAATGCAAAATGCTAAAAACAGTACAGTTTTTGTTAACTCTAAACAAGTTACTGATAAATGACATCTCCGTTTGGAATTTCTTAATTTTTAGACACCATTATGGATGGTCAGGACAAATTTACAGACTACGATTCCCAAAGCGAAGAGAGGTATAGTATTCAGATGTTTCACGTGTTTGATTGCTAGTAATGTTTCTTTCTTTCTTTACATCTCAAATACTGATGTTGCCTCATAATTTCGTATTCTAATTCAGATCATAGCACAGACAAGCCGGTATATTTTCATGTCTGCAGTGAAATGATTTGTATTGTTTTCTGCCACTACAGAGCCACCAACTGCTGAGTTAAATCATCTCTGTTTGTTTCTCTCTTTTCATGTTTTAATTATAAAGCTCATTTTCAGAGTCACAAACTCATGGAGCATTCCACAATCATTTCATTGAGTGTGTTCGGCCTTTGATTGAGTTGATTGACTCTCTGAGGTTCATCGGCATTGATAAGGATATAGATCTACCATCCATTGCAGTGGTGGGAGACCAAAGTTCTGGAAAGAGCTCTGTTTTGGAGGCACTTTCTGGGGTGGCTCTACCTCGAGGAAGTGGTGAGACTCTTTTTATATTCCTTTTCCAGTATATTTCACTTGTCCTATATATATATATATATATATATATATATATATATATATATATATATATTGCAGTAGCTCCGCATTGTTTGCAATGCTTTGTAAAAAATAATAACAATAATAATAATAATAATAATAATGAATCTTTGTGCCCCACTTACATAATCTATAATCATCTTAAATGTATTATTTAACAGATATTATTTCCAAAAGTGACTTAAAAATAAGTAAACATAAAAGGAACTAACAAATACTGGGAGTTTTAAAAGAAATGGAAAACTACTAAGAAAAACGTAAATTCTTTCAGCTTCACAGCACTGTCTTTTGATTAACAACAATAAAATGTATTGGAAAAAATAAGGTAACACTTTATTTTGATAGTCCACTTTAGACATTCTACTAACAGTAAGTAACTCTGCAACTACATGTCAACTAGCAGTCATTAGAGTTTTAGTAGACTGTCTGCTTAATATCTTCTAACATTTTATTTTGATGGGTCCACAACATACAGCATACTGACTATGAGAAACTTTGCAAGTATATGTCAACTTATTCTTCTAACCCTAAACCTACCCTGCTGAGAGTTAGTAGACATGTAGTTGCAAAGTTACTTATAGATAGTAGAATGTCTAAAGTGGACTATTGAAATAGTGTAACCAAAAATATGTCATATGAGTTCTTTGAGTTTTCACTTCTTGTATAACTAAAAATGTAATCTAATGACTTTGTAAACTTCTTAATATTCTGTGTGGTACAACATAATGTATATGCTTTAAAAATATCTAAAAATAAACATGAACATAAGAAAGCAGCGGCAATATTAAATTACATTCCCACACCTTGATATCCTTGAGGTTTATTGTCTGTGTTTTTATTTAAATTTTTTTTTAAAGGTATTGTCACTCGCTGTCCTCTTGAGTTGAAATTACGGAAGTTAAAAAAAGGACCATGGTCAGGGACCATTTCCTATGGAGGACACAAAGAGAACTTTAATGACCCATTAAAGGTAGATCACCTTGTCAGAGAAGGTCAGTATGAACAAAAATGCCTACAGACCAGCATAGTGTAAATGAATTGGTTCCCTTTTAATTAACAAACTGAAATAAATTAATTAATTATAAGGACATTTTAATGATTTGCTTCTAAAATTCAAATGTGAATTAGAATTTAAAACACATTCTCTATTCAGCTGGGATTGCAGCACATCCCTGTGTCCTAAAAAGGATTTCCAAACTCACCAATATCACATGAAAAACCAAAACTAGTCTAGTTTAAGTCTGTCAACTTATGAATGTGTATTTTACAGCTCAAAACAAGCTTGCTGGAAATACACTTGGAATCTCGGATGAACTTATTTCTTTGGAAATTTTTATCTCCTGATGTCTGTGATCTCACTCTGATCGACCTTCCTGGTATAACCCGTGTTCCTGTGCATGGCCAACCTGATGATATTGCCGATCAGGTGAGCATATACAGTGTACAAAAATCTAAAAGGCTGTTTGAAAACATGTAAATATTTGAAAATTTGCGTGAACAGGCTTAGTTTTGACATTACATATTCAGTTTCAAATCAGTAGATTCAATCAGCAATTGTTCCCTTTCAGTTCGTCACTCCGAGTCATGACGAATTGCGATGATTCCATCCAGTTGCTGCTGATCACAGCACGAGTGTAATTAGGCAGCAGGTGCAATGCATACTCTGCTTTTCGCTTCAGAGGCGAGCGGTCATATCGTTTTGCTCCTGACTTTCCTGCTTGAGGATGACTCAATGAGTTCAGTGCAATCTTTGGGGCTCTGTTGTTGGCAGTACGGCGCTTCAGCGGTGGCGGTTTTCCCGTGTTGAGTGGATTGCACACACCAGGCTGTACTACCCTCTGTTTGTGTTGCAAGCAGCCATCTCCCCCTCATTAAAAGAGCAATTTCTAAAAGAGCATTCATGATCATGATCATTGCCGGATACGGATCCGGAAATGGTGGCTATGCTTGCCCAGGCCGCCGAGAGGGTTGGGCTTGAGTGGAAGTCTCCACCATGTCCGAACCCTCAAGGCTGGAAAATTCGTTTCTTGGGGTGGCTCACGCTGATTCTCAGGGCCTTTCTTTCTGGAAGTGCATGATGAGCTCACTGGGTCGTGGATGGCACCTTTCTATCGGCCGTCGCTCCCCTCCCGGGTCTGTAAATACTTGTCGGCCCTAATCGGCAGTGCTTATGTGGCCTGCGGAGAAGCTGCTTCCACCTTATATGCCATGAATGTCCGATCAGATCTTCACCTGCTGCAGCGGCGGCTTTTCCCGGGACTCGGTTCAGATATCAGGGCTTTTATTGGTCCGTTTACGATCGGATATCTTTATTGGCTACTGAAGTTTCGTGAAAGGTTTGAATATCAATTCAAATTGTGGGCGTACTCAGTAACGAACTATGATTTTAAAAGTAATGAAGTAGATTATTTTGCTTAATTTGTACTTAAGTACAAGTAAAAGTACAGCTTTAAAAATATACTCAAAAAAGTACAAGTACCTGAAAAAACTACTCAATTACAGTAACGTGAGTAGTTGTAATTCGTTACCTCCACCACTGATATATAATTTATTATTAGGAATATCTTATTTTACAGAAGTATAATGGGTTTTGTGGTGTTTCATTGTGGCTAAATGATTCTCACCTATCTAACCAAGGGACATTTTATCTTTGATTTTTAGATCAAAAGCCTGATTCTAAAATATATTGGCAAAAGCGAAACCATAATTTTAGTTGTTGTGCCCTGCAATGTTGACATAGCAACAACAGAAGCACTAAGGATGGCGCAAGATGTAGACCCTGAGGGATACAGAACACTTGGTTTGCCCATTTTTGTATTTCTATAATATAACACATGTATTTAATAAATGCTACATACCCGTAGCATTATGATTCATACTTATCCTAACCTTTATTTCTTTTATTGTTGAATGGATGGATTAGCAATTCTCACAAAACCAGACCTCATTGACAGAGGAGCAGAGATTGATGTTTTGAAAATTGTCCAGGGCAAAGTCATTCCTCTCAGCAAGGGTTACATCATTGTGCGATGTCGCGGTCAGAGTGAAATCAATAACAGAATACCCCTTTCTAAAGCCATGGAGATGGAAATTCAATTCTTTAGGAACCACCGTTATTTCAGGTAATTAATGCAATCTTGAATGGCTTGCATGTTTCGTATTTAGATTTTATTTATTTAACACACACATACATACATACATACATACATGTATGTATGTATGTACAGGTGCTGGTCATATAATTAGAATATCATCAAAAAGTTGATTTATTTCACTAATTCCATTCAAAAAGTGAAACTTGTATATTATATTCATTCATTACACACAGACTGATATATTTCAAATGTTTATTTCTTTTAATTTTGATGATTAGAGCTTACAGATATCTCAAATATCTCAAAATATTAGAATATTTACATTTGAGTTTGAATAAATGACCATTCCTACAGTATAAATTCGGGGTATCTCTTGTTCTTTGAAACCACAATAATGGGGAAGACTGCTGACTTGGCAATGATCCAGAAGACGAACATTGACACCCTCCACAAAGAGGGTAAGTCACAGAAGGTCATTACTGAAAGGTGTGGCTGTTTACAGAGTGCTGTATCAAAGCATATTAAATTTAAAGTTGACTGGAAGGAAGAATTTGGGTAGGAAAAGGTGCACAAGCAACAGGGATGACTGCAAGCTTGAGAATACAGTCAAGCAAAGCCGATTCAAACACTTGTGAGAGCTTAACAAGAAGAGAACTGAAGCTGGAGTCAGTGCATCAAGAGTCACCACGCTCAGACGTCTTCAGAAAAAGGGCTACCAAGCCACTTCTGAACCAGAGACAACGTCAGAAGCATCTTAACTGGGCTGTGGAGAAAAGAACTGGACTGTTGCTCAGTGGTCCAAAGTCCTCTTTTCAGATGAAAGTAAATTTTACATTTCATTTGGAAATCAAGGTCCCAGAGTCTGAAGGAAGAGTGGAGGCACAGAATCCATGTTGCTTGAAGTCCAGTGTGAAGTTTCCACAGTCAGTGATGATTTGGGCTGCCATGTCATCTGCTGGTGTTGGTCCACTGTGTTTTCTGAAGTCCACAGTCAACACAGCCATCTACCAGGAAATTTTAGAGCACTTCATGCTTCCTTCTGTTGACAAGCTTTATGGAGATGCTGATTTCATTTTCCAGCAGGACTTGGCACCTGCCCACACTGCCAAAGGTACCAAAAGCTGGTTCAATGACCATAGTGTTACTGTGCTTGATTGGCCAGCAAACTCGCCTGACCTGAACCCTATAGAGAATCTATGGGGTATTGTCAAGAGGAAGATGAGAGACACCAGACCCAAGAGCTGAAGGCCACTATCAGAGCAACCTGGGCTCTCATAACACCTGAGCAGTGCCACAGACTGATCGACTCCATGCCACGCCGCATTGCTGCAGTAATTCAGGCAAAAGGAGCCCCAACTAAGTATTGAGTGCTGTACATGCTCATACTTTTCATTTTCATACTTTTCAGTTGGCCAAGATTTCTAAAAATCCTTTCTTTGTATTGGTCTTAAGTAATATTCTAATATTTTGAGATACTGATTTTTGACTTTCATGAGCTGTAAGCTCTAATCATCAAAATTAAAAGAAATAAACATTTGAAATATATCAGTCTGTGTGTAATGAATATAATATACAAGTTTCACTTTTTGAATGGAATTAGTGAAATAAATCAACTTTTTGATGATATTCTAATTATATGACCAGCACCTGTATGTATGTATGTGTGTGTGTGTGTGTGTGTTTCTTTCCTTGACAGCTCTCTACTGAACGATGGTAAAGCATCAAATCAATGCCTGGCGGATAACCTGACCAAAGAACTGGTCACTCATATCAAGGCAAGCACTAAATGGGGGGCCTTGACCTTGCTTGACCCTTTTTTAAAATAATAATAAGTAAACATTCAGTGGGTTGAAAGTAGTCACAGTTCATTAATTCAATATAACGGTTAAATAATCTGTTAGATTAGCCAGTTAATATATCTATTTATTTTCTTATGGACACAGGCATCGCTACCCTCCTTGACTGAGCAGATTCAGACTATGCAACTCAAAGTGCAAAGGGAGCTTAAAGATTATGAGCAGGGTCCACCCCTGGAAGAAAACAAGATGGGACCTTTTCTCAGTGAGGTAGGAGTTCTGAGAATAAAGCACAATAAATCCTCTTTCCATATCTATCCCATAAATAATTAATACCCATAATAACTGTTTTCTTATTTCTCTGTCTTTCTCTCTCTCTCTCTCTCTTCCTATTTAGATAATAATGGAGTTCAGTGATCGAATAAGTGAAATGAGTAGAACAGGACATTCAAAAGACAAAAACATTCATGCACTCCTACGTCCTGTGTTCAAGAAATGGGACATTTACCTAAGAGGCACTGAAAAATCCTGTAAGTCAAGATATATTAAAACCATTTGTGCCTGTACCATTATCCCTAAAACTGACTTTCTCTTTTTGTTATTATAAATGCAGTCACAGAAAGAGTGAAGGAAATGATAGACAAGTACAATGAGAAGCATCGTGGCAGAGAATTGCTTACGTTCAGTGACTACTGTGAATTTGAAAGTGTCATCAGGGACCATGTGGCAGCCCTTCAAGAGCCAGCTATGGTAACACTGAAGGATGTACGAGGTACAGTGTGTGTCATATTTTGAATTCTCATTGTAATGTTAAAGTTTTAATATTTTTCGTTTTAAATAACAATTTTCCTTCCTGTTATAAATTTCATGTTTAGAGATTATTCAGAATATTTTCAGAGAGGTATGCAATTTATCTTTTGACCAGTACCCTCCACTGAAATACATTGTATCTGTAAGTACAACTTACAACACGTTTGAACAAGTTTTAAATAAGTTTTAAATAATTCAATTTTCATAAAAATCTTTTGTCATGCTTTAAAAACACTAAAACTTACTATATCCTGATGTGTTGACTAACATGCTAAAGTACAAATAAATTACTTGATTTTAACTTTATCTGTAGTGTAATATTCAGTATTACATTTAAAGTTAATACATTGTATGGCCCGGGTAAATGTACTAAATTGCAATTTCATTGTTAGAAATGTGTAATCACAAATATATTTTAAATACATGACATACAGTACAAATTTCAAGAAATAGAAGTAATTATGAAACTACACTGTAAAAAAATTGCTGTAACATTTACAGTAACTTACTGGCAATTTTGGTTGCCATTAAGACTAAATTTACAAGAGTACTGTAAATCAATAATTACAATTGTACTGTAAAAATACAGCAAACTCTTGCATGCTGTAAAATTGTTGTGATGGTGTAAACATTTGGTAAACTTATTTCATTTGATTCTACTAAGAAGGAACATTTCTTAATATAAAACTGCAAACACTTAATTTGTAATAGTAAAGTTACTAAAAACATGACTTTAACTCAAATCGTTGCAGTTTATCATCAGCTATAGCACACATGCATGTGATAAAGCACTTAACAAAGAGATCATCACTGTATCAATAACTCTACAGTTACCGTCTTTAAATCAAGCAGCAGAACATCAGTGCTTGTGGCTCATCATTGACTGAAGCACAGGCTCTACTCTCCACCACAATGGTGATCCACAAATCTATATTAAACTAACAGATCTCTCTTGTGCAAAATAATACAGTTCAGTTAAATATTTACTCTCCTTATAGATAACACCTGCTGTTAACAAGCAGAATCACTGAATGAAAGAGAAACAAGAACTACAACTGACTTCAGCCACAGCCTTAGATGAACTCAACTGAAATACAAGACATCATTAAATCTCTCAAGATCTGATTAAACAACTCCACAAACAGCATTACCAGCTTCACACATTACAATTTGACTTTATTTCTGTCATATGTCTATAAAAATAATTTGAGAATTAACAGAAGTTTATGCGTTTTATTGAAAACGTTTCGTTTGACCTCACCATTGTGGCGATCAGGGTTTGCTTTACTTGTGCTCTTGACCATCAAATTTTAATCTTAGTTTTTTTCTGGCTGTTGTAACTGTGTTTGTAGAGCACATTTGTTATAGCATGAATAGCCAGGAAACTGTGTGATTATGTGCTTGTGATTGACTATTGATAATGATGTAATCATTATCTAGTGGCTTGATTCACTGATTTCATTCAGAGGCTGATCTTTAAAGGCATGGTGTGGATTTTTTTTTTATTTGTTAGTTTGGTGTTGTTTACAGCTGCTATATGACCCTGAATGAGATGACCAACTGCTACTGAAAATTTTTAAAAATGTCTTATGCACAAAACCTTTAGTACTACGGCAGCAATTAAACACACACAGACATCAAGAATCAGTGTATGAATCTCAACAATGGTGACAATCAAAAGCTTAATGCTGCAATTCATGCTGGGTACCAGCACAGTACAAAACTCACCCATGAATCCCAGCATGCATTGCGGCATGAATAAATTATGCCGCTGAATTGTCCACTTATTGTCTTTAATTCTTACTATGTGCTTTTATTTTTAATTTTTTTGTGTTGAGTTTTAGTAGCAAGTTTTGTAATGTTCAGAGGTGATCTGTTTATTTATTTTGTTGATTGTCACCGTTGTTGAGATTCATATGCTGATTCTTGATGTCTGTATGTGTCTAGTTGGTGCCGTAGTGCTAAAAGTTTTGTGCATAAGACATTTTTAATTTTTCAGTAGTAGTTTGTCGTCTCATTCAGGGTCATATAACGATTGTAAACACACAAAAAAAGAAAGATATCCACACCATGTCTTTAAAGATCAGCCTCTGAATGAGATCAGTGAATCAGGCCACTAGATAATGACTATATCATTATCAATAACCAATCAAAAGCACGTAACCACAAATTATAGCAAATGTGCTTTATAAACACAGCTACAGCAGCCAGAAAAAAGCTAAAATTATACTTTAAATAAAGTAAAGCAAACCCTGACCGCCACAATGGTGAGGTCAAACTAAACGTTTTCAATAAAACAACTAAACTTCTGTTAATTCTCAAATAATTTTTATAGACATATGACAGAAATAAAGTCAAATTGTAATGTGTGAAGCTGGTAATGCTGTTTGTGGAGTTGTTTAATCAGATCTTGAGAGATTTAATGATGTCTTGTATTTCAGTTGAGTTCATCTAAGGCTGTGGCTGAAGTCAGTTGTAGTTCTTGTTTCTCTTTCATTCAGTGATTCTGCTTGTTAACAGCAGGTGTTATCTATAAGGAGAGTAAATATTTAACTGAACTGTATTATTTTGCACAAGAGAGATCTGTTAGTTTAAATTAGTTTTGTGGGTCACCATTGTGGTGGAGAGTAGAGCCTGTGCTTCAGTCAATGATGAGACACAAACACTGATGTTCTGCTGCTTGATTTAAAGACAGTAACTGTAGAGTTACTGATACAGTGATGATCTCTTTGTTAAGTGTTTTATCACATGCATGTGTGCTATAGCTGATGATAAACTGCAACGATTTGAGTTAAATTCATGTTTTTAGTAACTTTACTATTATAAATTGAGTGTTTGCAGTTTTATATTAAGAAATGTTCCTTAGTAGAATCAAATGAAATAAGTTTACCAAATGTTTACACCGTCACAACAATTTTACAGCATGCTAGAGTTTGCTGTATTTTTACAGTACAATTGTAATTATTGATTTACAGTACTCTTGTAAATTTACAGTCTTAATGGCAACCAAAATTGCCAGTAAGTTACTGTAAATTTTACAGCAATTGTTTACAGTGAAGATTTGATCAGTCACAACATTAAAACCACTGATAGGTGAAGTGAATAACACTGATTACACGGATACAGTGGTACCTGTTAAGAGGTGGGATATTTTAGGCTGCAAGTGAACAGTCAATTCTTGAATGTCATGTGCTGAAAGCAGGAAAAAGGACCAAGCAAAAATATCTGAATGATTTTGACACGTGCCAATAAGTGGCAACAATAAGCAATATTTTTAAAAGGATGTCACTGAGTACATTTTCACAAGGGATGTATTGTTGCACTCCTCAGAAAATGATTATTGACATTCAGTCAAAACAAGAGGCCAAAGTGGAGAAAAGAATACAGGAGTTTATTAATATGGAGCAACTGGTCTTCACTCAAGACAAGGTATTACAACAGCAACGTGATTACTCTGACATCGCACAGAAAACTATGATGGACTCTGTTGATGAGAACCCAACAAAAGACATCTATGATCATGATGAAAAGATTCTTAATTCCATAGGCTGTGCATTGTTGGATACAAGAAACCTTGTACCAGACAAACTGGTTCTCTATTATAAGGTAGGTGGCAACTCACTATGAAATGTATTTGTTTATTGACAGTGACGGTATTAAGTCACATTGTAAAATGTGATAAACAGCTAATTTATTTTGTAAGAATGTTATGTATACACTGTAACATCTAAAAGGGCTTTAAAGTTGAAGTGTGTACTTAGCGCACCACTAGTGTTATCAAACAAAACTGCAAACAGCCAAGTTAACCAACCCACCTGGCACTGGTTGACCACAAGACTGTCCCTCCCCAAAAAATAGGGCTGTGCCAGTGTTGCTGGATGCTCAAATAATATGATGTTATATTTTCTTATCACAGAGCCAGTGGTTACACATTTCAGGGGAATCAACCTACGAATGGCTTACTTAGTAAATTACACACAGTAAAACCTCCAGTGTTAAATCAACACTCCCAGTGTATATATAATCCACACTCAGAGTGTTAAAAAAGTAACACTGAAGCAGTGTTAAAGCTAATGAGATAATTAGTTTAGTAATTGAGTGACGATTGAGCATTAATGAAGAACACCTGCTGTTAACAAAGAAAAAAAGAGACAAGACGAGCAGAAATACAAGAACTACAACTGAATTCAGCCACAGCCTTCGATGAAATCAACACAAGATAAAATAAGACATTAAATCTCTCAAGATCTCAGCAGAGGATGATTAAACAACTCCATAAAGAGCATCACCAGCTTCACACGTTACTAACCAGATTGACTTTAGATGTTGATGTTTTAGTTTCGTTTGAATTACCATTATCGAGGTCAGTGTTTGCTTTAGTTGGGCTCTTGACCCGTGACTTAAAACAATACAATTACTTTGGCTGCCATAACTTCATGTTTGTTTAGACATGTTAGTTATGGCATTCGGGTGTTGATGGTTGGACTCTCATAAAAAAGTCACCAGCATTTAGTGATTTCCCTAAATGATTTCATTCATAGCCAAAAATTTTAATCAATCGATGATGATGCTTTGTTCGCATATAATATAAAGCTTGAGCCATCAGTTTTAAGATTAATCTGAAAGACTTTCAAAAGTAAATCGGCATTAGAAGCTTAAGACTGCATTATCATACAGACATCAAGACTCAGCGTAAGAATCTCAACAATGGTGACAATCAACAAATTCAGATAAAAAGATCCTCTGTGAACATCACAAAACACGCTGCTAAAAGTCACAACAAAATAGCAAAACAAAAAGGAAATAGTAAGAATAAAAGAAAATACTAAGACAGCTGCATAATTTATTCATGTTGCAGTGCATTCTGGGAGCACCAATGTTGATTGTCACCATTGTTGAGATTCATATGCTGATTCTTGAAGTCTGTTTGATGAAGAAAAACAGACTTTTGAAACTTATTCTGCACTGAAAGTTTTTTCAGATTAATATTAAAACTGCCAGACGTTAGACTACATATCATAACCTCAATAACAAAGTTAACTAATAAATCTACCAGTGACTATACTCCAAATTACATCAGTTACTTAAGCCACTATGCGCTGATTACAACTTTATCGAAACGTAACCAGCCCTGATCTCATTTTCTCTTGGCTTTTTTTTTGTTTTTTGCCATAACTAACAGGTCTAAACAAACACACAATTATGGCAGCCAAAAAAATTATAATGTTTTAAATCAAGGGCCAAGAGCCCAACTAAAGCAAACACTGACCTCGATAATGGTAATTCAAACAAAACTAAAACATCAACATCTAAAGTCAATCTGGTTAGTAACGTGTGAAGCTGGTAATGCTGTTTATGGAGTTGTTTAATCATCCTCTGCTGAGATCTTGAGAGATTTAATGTCTTCTTTTATCTTGTGTTGATCTCATCGAAGGCTGTGACTGAAGTCAGTTGTAGTTCTTGTATTTCTGCTCGTCTCGTCTCTTTTTTTTCCTCCTCTTTCTTTCAGTGATTCAGTTTGTTAACAGCAGGTGTTCTTCATTAATGTTCAATCATCACTCAATTACTAAACTAATTATCTCATTAACTTTAACACTGCTTCAGTGTTACTTTTTTAACACTCTGAGTGTGGATTATATATACACTGGGAGTGTTGATTTAACATTGAAGGTTTTACTGTGCAGTAAAATAAAAGTTTTTTCTTTCCATTGTGTTCCATGAGGAAGATTTAACGTCCATGACTCATTTTGAAAAGGTTCTTTGTAGTGGAAAAAGTTTACTGGACCATTAAAAAGGTTTCTCACAATAAGAAATATAGTTATTTAAACAAACTTTTACTGAAAAAAAATGGTGAAGCAAAAATGGTTCTTACCGTGAAATCCCCATTAGGCCATTTTATTTTTAAGAGTAGTATAAGTGAGGATGATCAGTTAACAACTATTTTAAATTGAGTCTCTCTGTGCACCAAAACCACACATTGCCAGTGCATTAGTACTAGAGGCTCACCAAAAAGATCAGAGAGCAACCAACCCCAGAAAATGATTCAAATATCTGTATTTTCCAAGTGAATGTTATAATTCATGTGTTGTCTCCATACAGATCGTCTACCAACGCCTGACAGACTATGTTCCCATGCTGATAATCCTCTTCATGCTGAAGAATTCAGCTAAGATATTGCGGCATCAAATGCTAGAATTGAGGAATGGGGCAGATGTGGTCAAACTGCTGAGTGAAGACTCAGAGCGAGGACGCAGGAGAGCTGATTTAAAACAGCGCCAGGAACGCCTCGCACAAGCTCAAGAACTGATCAGCAACAGACTCTGAGATATCTTTATTAACAACAAGGATATTAATTTTGCATCAGGGCTGCAGAGTATGGCCACTGGATTTTAAAACATGAAAATGCAAAAAGCAACAAAATGGTCAAATACATCCATCTAGCACCTGTTCACAAAGTAATCCACAGTGGACACAATAGCTTAATTTTCTCAAAGTTACCTCTCAAAAAGTAACTTCAGTTGTTTCAGTTGTTTATAGGTGAACATTCACTTCATCCACTAAGTTAAGTTAGCCAGAGAAGTCTGTCTTTTTCTTTTCCTTTTTTTTTTTTCCTATGGAAAAAGAATGTTCAGTTGGGGACACTTAATTTCTAGCAATTATCGTTGATGTGGGTGCACAGATACTATTTAAACTAAACTGAGCTAGACAATGTCATCTCTGAATTCAATAATGAAATGCCTTTAACTGAAAGTTTTGAAAATTGAGTGTTTAATCTTATTATACATTACTGACACTCTATCCTCCAATTTGATACTGTTAAGTGCTTTGACACAATCTGTATTGTTAAAAGTGCAATATAAATAAAGGTGACTTGACTTTATTCCTCACTGACTGAATCAGCCATTTGAATGAATGATTTAATGACTCACTCTAAAGATAGTAACTTGCTGCCACCTACTGGCAATTTTACTTTCATATTGTTGCTATTTTCAAACTTTATATATTTAAGACATTAATATGACCATGTTATGCAATTATACATGCAAATAAACACAATATCCAAATGAAACATTATGTATATTAAATCCATCTGGCCTCTGCAACACTATCGTTTTCACTGATCAGTAATCACCAAAACATCATTTTTATCAGATTTGAAGTAAAAACTACATAATTATTTAATGTAGAAATTACATTTGTTTTTGAGTTCAGGCAAGAATTAAACAATTAAAGTAAATTCTATATTAGTACTCAATTTAAGCTTGAGCTTATAAGTATATTTTACTTGGAATTGTTTGTTATGTTTACAAGGATTCTTCAAGTAAACATCAAAGTTATGATCCCATTTTTCCCATCATGCGCTGGGGCATAAATAATTAAAAAGGTTAAATTTTTCACTGTTTTTGAGCTATATTTACACTGTTTTATGGTTGCTTTTGTTGTTAGGTTTAGTAACTTACTGTTTTGTGACATCTGGAGTTGATTTTTTACTCAAAATGACCCATACTCAAACACTAGCCACTGATTGTCACCATCATTGTGTATGGTGTACCAAGTATTGAGGTCTCTGTGTTCAGTATTTTGAGTGGATATATTATCTTAAAAAGGATAACAAGCTGTCTACTTGTTTACATTTTTGTGTGTAAGTCACATGCTTTAGTAGCATGGTTGTTTTCCAGTCCTACATTGAGTGTTTTTTTTGTATTGCAGATTTAAGTTAAAATAATTAAGGAAAAATTACTCAAACAAATTTAACATGGCCAGTTAAAGTTTATTTTCTTTGCTAATTTTACTTAATTCAGTTAAATAGGTCTTACTTAATTCAATACTTAATTGTTATTTTGCAAGTTCTTGCACACATTAAGTAAATCTTGTTTTTTTTTTTCAGTGTACACTCAAAATGGAAATTTAGACCGAAACAACATTTTTTTTTATGTAATTCATTTGCTTAATTTTCCATCCATTAAGACAACATAGTTTTAACAAACAAATCAATAAACTTAATGTGATTCATATGCATCAGTCATATACGTGAATGAAACGGGTAAGATTTATTTAATAATTCACAGCAAAGTCCCCACACTGCTCATGTGTTTCCATTAAATCTCTCAAGATCTGATTAAACGGCATCAGACTGACCAGATTGATTTTATTTCTGTCAGACTTCTAGAGAAGCTCTTATTGAGAATTAACAGAGGTTTAGATGCTTTATTGTTTTGTTTGAAATCACCATCAAAGAGACCAGTGTTTCCTTTTGTTGGGCTCTTGACCCTTGACATTTTGGTGTGAGTATTACACTGGTTCTTTTAATTGTGTGTTCATATTAAACGCGTTTAGCTTAGCCAGTAAAATCAAGTAAAAAAAAAAAAAAAATCTGATTAAACGGAAATTGTAAGGAATCAATTTAATGTTGCATATACAGGCAATGCAGAAGAATAAAGTTTTGCAAAGGAAAATAGTTTTACAAATGAAACTGGAAGTATTAAGAAAGAATAAATGTGCTTTTTGTAAACAAAAATAAAGAATTGCAAAATATAAATGAAACAGAGCAAGAGCAATGATTTTAAAATACATATTTTCCATGGCCATATCTACTAATTTATTTGCAACGCTGCTTTTATTTTGCGTTTCAGTCAAGTTTGAGCTTGAGATACCATTTTCCCCTTTGCGCTTCACGTTTCTGTGCGTCTCACTTTGTGGCGCTGCTTTGACATGGGGGTGGAGTCAAGGGGCGGGGGCGTGTACAACAGGCCTGGGCATGCCTTCCTGGAAGTGATGTCATCGGCCTGAGACACAGATCACAACTGATCCCAAGTCACTGTAAAAAGTGATCCACTATATTTACTCAATAAAATTGTCTCAACAGATTCCAAGTAATATTATTAATTAAATTCAACACATAAAAATTAATTAGAATTAATCAAATGAGAATTACAAATTAACCATTTTTTTTGTGCTATTTTACTCATTTTGAATGAAGTCAAATTTAAACAAAAATATTGGTTTCATTGCACAAAAAACACTATGCTAATGATACTATATTATGCATGTCAGGCCAGTAGTTGGCGATCAAGAAACACTGCACAAAAACGTAATTTGCGTGCACATGACGTCACCATTTTCACAAATTCATGTTTTTGTTGTTTACATGGAGATGATACAGGCATCTTGTTCAAAAGCTTGTGTTTCCAGGCCCCCAAAACAGTTATTGTAGACACCTGATGTTAAACTGACCACTGTGATGGTGACCCAATGGTAAAACATGATTTTCTCCTTCAGTGAGTCTATGTTTGCTTTAGTTGGGCTCTTGACCCTTGACACTTTAACATTAGATATTGTTTGGCTTTTGTAACGGAGTTCGACAACAGTTAAGACAAGCCAAGAGAAAAGGTGAAAGGGTGGTGTTGGTTATGTTTTAACATCATCTGACCTGAATCTCTGAGTTGTATTTACAGTATCAATTTTTGCCATTCTGTGGTTGCACAGTATAATATCTGGAATTTTCAGCACAAACAGATTTTTAAAAGCTTTTCTGAGCAAATAATAAAAAAAGAGCTTTCATCTAGGCACACAAACATCAAGTATCAGCGTGAGACCTCAACAATGGTGACCATCAAATGTTGCAGTGCATTCTGGGTGCCACCAATCAAAACTCATCAATAGCTCCCATCATGCATTGCATATTTTTAGTAGTTTGTTTTGTGACGTTCAGAGTTGATCTGTTTATCTGAATATGCTTTTTATCACCGTTGTTGAGATTCATACTCTGATTCTTGATGTCAGAGTGTGCCTAAAAGAACAATTTTTAAGAAATCCTTTAGACTATACTGAAAATTTCAGATCTTATACTGCAGAATTACAGAACTACTGTAATCAAAGTAAATCTAATTCAGAGATTCAGGGCAAATGATGATGACAATAAATAATCAACACCACCAGACCATCTTTTCATTTGGCTTGTCTAACTTTTTTTTTCTCTTCTTCTTCTTTAAAAACATTTATCTATCATTAAATTCAATACATAGTTATAACATCACACAAAAAAGATAACTCTTTTCCCATACATATAATTCACAATGTTCAAAAATTGGGGAAGAAGTTGAACATTTCCATTTCTTAGATGTTTCCATCACAGATAAAGAGTTTCTATCTCTTAACACATAGTCTCTGATTGAAACAAGACTTGAGGTAATCACTGTTCCCGCCGGTATATCATATCTTTTAAAGCAAGAAATATTTCTTGCTTTCCATATCCCCTCTTTAATGACACTGATAACCGTCCACCATCTAATCCATTCCTCAGGGTCCATGTTATTCAGCTCTCCATACAGAACATCCATTTCACTTTGACTTGTATAGATTTCCGTTAACCATTCTCGTACAGAAAACCATACCTCCTTAGTATATTTACAAGACCAAAATAAATGGCTGATGAACTCGTCTTCTCCACATTTCAATTTTTGTACATTGTGAACTCTTTGAGCAGTTCCTTTTTTTCAAAAACACTCGAGTAGGTAAACTTTGATGCACTACTTGCCAAACAATGTCTTTATGTGAATTAAATAAAAATACATTGCTTGCATTCTTCCATACTTAAATACAATCAGACTCAATGAGCTTTCCCACCGGAGATATCCTCTGTAATTTTGGATATAACATATTTTGCACATTCACTCGATTTACTTTCTCAATAGGGATGTCTGACACTTTAACTTTTCTTAAGAAGAGTAACACCTTTTCGTATATCTTTGGTCTATTTTGTGGACGTCTAATCCTCCAAGCATTGGCTACCTGTTGGTCCACCCAAAGCTTAGCAAAACAATGCCACAAAGTTTCTTCATTCTTACGTAGACAAGCTTTCAGAATAGGAGTCA
Source organism: Onychostoma macrolepis (assembly GCF_012432095.1). Classification (NCBI taxonomy): domain Eukaryota; kingdom Metazoa; phylum Chordata; class Actinopteri; order Cypriniformes; family Cyprinidae; genus Onychostoma; species Onychostoma macrolepis. The sequence continues at coordinate 4,911,527 of NC_081169.1, forward strand.
AAAACATTGATTCCAATTTAATAATTATTTCTGGAACTGCTAGCCCACCCTTAACTACTGATTTATACAATATTTCTCTTCTCATTCTTTCGTGTTTGGAACCCAAAAGGAAACCGAACAAGACTTTTTTTAACTGATCTTATAAAATTAACTGGTGCTGGCAAAGTTGCGGCTAAAAAGGTGAGAGAAGCTAAAATTCGTCATTTATTACTAACACTTTCCCTCTCAAAGTAAGGTCTCGATCCTCCCACTGTTTTACTTTCCATTTAATTTTATCAAGTCTCTGATCCCAATTAATTTTCTCCATGTTGTTACCAATCAAAAGCCCTAAAATCTTAATGGATTCTACCTGATCTTTAAAGCCCAAATTTAATTTAGGTTCTTTCCAAAAGGAATACAGAATTTCAGTCTTTTTTTCTATTAATTTTCGCACCGGTAGCTAGAGTAAACTTTTCACAGATTTGCAAAGTTTCCTTAATGGAGTTATTATCGATAAGAAAGAGGGTTAGATCGTCCATATAAAGTGAGACCCTAGCCTCCCTACCTGAACTGCCCAGGATCAGAAAGCCTTTAATTTCTGGGTTTGCCTAAGCGCACAATCTAATGGCTCGACCGCTAAAATAAATAGCAATGGGGACAAGCTACAACCTTGTCGTACACCCGAGCAAATCTCAAAAGAGTCTGACAAATAGTTATTTACCAATACTTTGCTTTGACAATCTGTATAAAGAAGTTTAATCCATGAGCATATAGAGGGGCCAAGGCCCAAACGCTCACATAATCTATGTAAATAGCAATGATCTATACAGTCAATGGCAATTTTAGGACTAGATCTGGAAAAAGCCTAAGGCAGTTTACGGTCTTGTGCAAACAAATAACTATCTCTGGCCAATTCCAAATTGTCTTGTAAGGAGCGCCCCTTAATGCCACATGTTTGATCGCTACCAATAAACTTGGGCATAATAGGCTGAATCTTAAAAAAAGGGCTTTAGACAATATTTTAGCATCTACCCCTAGCAGAGTCAAGGGGCGCCAATTTTTTAAATCTTGTTTGTCTCCTTTTTTAAACATCGGTGAGATGACTCCTTCTCTTAAAGAAGATGGGAGTTTTCCTATGCGTAGACTCTCCATAAACATCATTAGCAAATGATCTTTTAAATCTTCCCAAAAGGTTATATAAAATTCCTTAGGTAAACCATCCGCTCCTGGGCATTTATTATTACTCATGCTCTTTACTGCTTTAGTTAAGTCGTCTACGCAGAGGTTAATCTCCTCCATTCTATAATCTCCTTGAATGTTATTTCCAACCTCAGAGAAGAAAGTCATCATATCCTCTTCTTCAATGTTTTTTGATTTATATAAATTCTCGTAAAACGAATGAACATGGGATACTATATTATGGGTTCCTGTTATTATTTGATAGTCTTGAATTTTTAAAGAATCTAAACTTGAGGAACCAAGAAGTTTCCTAAAGAAATATCTAGTGCATTTTTCATTAGATTCCATATACTGAACTCTACTCCTTAGAATATAGCTCTTACTCTTATAAGCCATTATTTTAGCCATTTCTTAAGTTTTGCAATATCTTCAACTACATCAAATCCAAAATGAGACATAGAATATAAGATTTGCAAATCTCTCTGACACTTTTTAAAATGGAAATTACTTTTCGACGTAGCTTTCTTACTTTCCTGTATAAAAAACCTCCTTATTCTAGTTTTAAGATCTTCCCACCAATCTCCTACAGAACTATAAAATTCTTGCAGAGATTTCCACTGATTAAGTTTTGATCTTGATACCACTTTAGGATCTTTTAACAAATTTATATTCAGTTTCCATAATCCAGATCCCCTCGTACTACTTCCATTTATCCTCACCACACAATCTACTTTGGCATGATCGGAAAAGATTTCCGATCTTCTTTAGCTATTATACAATTAAAATCGCCTCCCATAATTACTTCCCGCCCGCAAATTAATATTGAAGCCATTTCTTTCAAAATTTCCTTCCGCTCTTGGAAATCTGGAGGGCAATATACGTTAATTATACGAAAACCTATACCATTTAATTCCACGTCCACATACAAAAGTCTCCCACTAACAACTTCCTGAACCTGCTGAATCTCAAAATGCCGACCTCTGAAGAGAATGACTACCCCAGACGACTTATTCTTATTATCACCCGACCATATAGAGTGGCCATATTTCCATCTTGAAAGGGTCTATAATTAGACCTATGAGGAATATTACATTCTTGAAGGAGGGCGATGTCATGACCCTCACTATGTAAAAAAGAAAACACAGAAGAACATTTCACTAAATCAACTAAACCTCTAGTATTAATAGATGTAACAGATAGACGAGAAATCTATAAAAGAGAGAGTTTATGTAGGGGAAACTAGATTACTTTTCAGGCTTTTCCTTTTCTTTTCTTTCTTAATTCGGGGAGGTAGTTCTTTCTGTGAAACAGATTCTTTCGTTTGAGTGGTAACTGAGAACGTGTTGATTTCATCAGAGTCCAAAAAAGGTTCAGAATTAGATGCACAATCAGTCACTTCTTCCTGTTCCTGCATAGAGGGCATTGTGGAACTCTGAGAATCCCAATTATCATCATCTAGAAAAGAATCCAATGTTGATGATCTTCCAGAGAGCAGAGACAAAGATAAAGGGAAAGCTTCAGCTATCTCCTAGAAAATATTCCCTTTCTGTTTCTGAACTTCCTTATCTGGAGTTGTTGTTGCAACACCTAGCCCTCCTTCAAGTGATTGAACTTCTCGTCTTTGTATCCTTTCTCCTGCGTTCTCATCATTAGAAGCTAATGAAGGATCAACAATTCTTGATAAAGGCAACACCTCTTCTTTTGACAAGGTCGATATAGAGACTTCAGCTACTCTTTGCAATTGCGGTGAGGAGTTTATACTAGACATTCCAAAAGGGACCATACCATCTTGGGCTAAAAGCTGTTGGTTCCCAGTAGCAACAAGATCTCCAGTAGTACTCGCCAAGTCTTCAAAGTCCACTACATTTTCAGTTCCTCCATGATTCTGTTGTTTTATTTTATTTGAGTAGGCATGGGGACAATCACGAAACCTGTGGCTTTCTGCTCCACAAATGTTGCATTTCTTTGGTAACTGACAATCTTTGGAGCTATGTTCTTTACTTTTACAATGTCTACAAATTTCCAGTTCACAGTTGGCAGCTATGTGATTTAAGGAGCCACATTTTCTACATTCTTTTGGTTGTCCATTATAGAAAATATAGCCCCTAATTGGGCCTAATTGGATTAATGAGGGAAGGTGGTGGTAATTACCCTCAGCGTCTCTCTTCAAACGCACTTGAAACTTAGATGCTCCAGTTTTTATCCCATCCTCATCTCTCGTCAAAGACATATTCAAAACAGTGCAATGCATAGACAACCAAGTGGCAACATCTTCTACTTTGATCCTTTCAGAATATATCAGGACAGTCACAGTTCTAACATCTCTTTCAGACAGAGGAGACAACTGGATTTTCTGAAGACAGGGAGTCACAGTTTTCTTGGAATTTAATCTTTCCAGACAAAGCTCATAAGCAGAAAAGGTGGTAAAAACAACTTCAAAGACTTTCCTACCGGGCAGAGCAAAGATATAATCCAGTTGCAAGGGTTGAAATCCAAGCACAGTCTGTAAGAATTTCCTGCTGAAATTCAGACGATCCACCTCCAATCCTTCCAGAAGCTCAAACTGGACTCTGTAACAGCAGCCAAACAAAATCTAATGTTAAAGAATCAAGGGTCAAGAGCCCAACTAAAGCAAACATTGATCACCGTGATGGTAACCCAATAGTAAAACATGATTTTCTCCTTCTGTGATTCTGTGTTAACATCAGGTGTCTTCAATAATTCATTTTTTGAGGCCTGAAAACACAAGCTTTTGAACAAGATGCCTGTATCATCTCCATGTAAACAACAAAACATGAATTTGTGAAAAAGGTGACGTCATGTGCATGCATATTACGTTTTTGCGCAGTGTTTCTTGATCGCCAACTACTGGCCTGACATGCATAACATAGTATCATTAGCATAGTGATTTTTGTGCAATGAAACCAATATTTTTGTTTCAATTTTACTTAATTTTTTTGTGCTATTTTACTCTATTTTACTTATGGTTAATGTGTAATCATCTCATTTGATTCATTCTAATTAATTTTTATGTGTTGAATTTAATTAATAATATTGCTTGGAATCCGTTGACAATTTTATTGAGTAAATATAGTGGATCACTTTTTACAGTGATACTCCAGAGTGCAATCTGGACGATGGGGTGACACGTGTCGCTCCGCCCACCCCCAATTCCATTGGTTTATAACACGGCAAATCTTATTGGTGTAGACCCGAGCATGCGCATTCCTTTGTGTACGATTTTGTAATTTATATGGCCATATTACAGAAGTATGTGCTCACTCTAGAATCATAGGCCTGTCTTAATTATTATCTGTTTAGTAACCATGGTAATTTTAGTCAGATGAAGTCGTTTACAAATAATCTCTTGACGACGGCACCTCCAGGTTCTTCAGGCTGCAGCGCTTCATTCATATTTCTTTGAGGATCGGCAGGCCGCGGATCAGCACTAAATTGGGATTTTATATGCAAATGATGATAATTTACTGTATTTTAGAGATGGACAAACACGAACATAAGCGGCTGATTTTACGTTTTAAACACAACTGTTTTTTGTTGTTGTTTAAAGAGATGAGTTATAGCTTACGTTGCTCAATGCGTCACAAACAGGTAGGTTAAAAGTGCTAATAAAATGTTTTCATGGCAAGCTCAATGTTTCCTTGTTTACATCTTAATAAAATATTTGAGCCTATATTGATTCTCTTACAGTTTTTAAAGGTTCCTATCTTATAGTAAATAAGTGTCCGTGACATCAGATATTAAAAATCCAATTATTTATGTATCCACACCCTCATTGTGTGTGTGTGTGTATTATAATCTGTGTACGGGATGAATTTATATTCAGTTATTAACACTCGATTGTTGTAGCCATATAGATCTGCATAACTACAGTGAGGAAAATAAGTATTTGAACACCCTGCTATTTTGCAAGTTCTCCCACTTAGAAATCATGGAGGGGTCTGAAATTGTCATCGTAGGTGCATGTCCACTGTGAGAGACATAATCTAAAAAAAAAAATCCAGAAATCACAATGTATGATTTTTTAACTATTTATTTGTATGATACAGCTGCAAATAAGTATTTGAACACCTGAGAAAATCAATGTTAATATTTGGTACAGTAGCCTTTGTTTGCAATTACAGAGGTCAAACGTTTCCTGTAGTTTTCACCAGGTTTGCACACACTGCAGGAGGGATTTTGGCCCACTCCTCCACACAGATCTTCTCTAGATCAGTCAGGTTTCTGGCCTGTCGCTGAGAAACATGGAGTTTGAGCTCCCTCCAAAGATTCTCTATTGGGTTTAGGTCTGGAGACTGGCTAGGCCACGCCAGAACCTTGATATGCTTCTTACAGAGCCACTCCTTGGTTATCCTGGCTGTGTGCTTCGGGTCATTGTCATGTTGGAAGACCCAGCCTTGACCCATCTTCAATGCTCTAACTGAGGGAAGGAGATTGTTCCCCAAAATCTCCCTCCCGTGTAGTTCTGGGCTGATTTCTCACCTTTCTTAGGATCATTGAGACCCCACGAGGTGAGATCTTGCATGGAGCCCCAGTCCGAGGGAGATTGACAGTCATGTTTAGCTTCTTCCATTTTCTAATGATTGCTCCAACAGTGGACCTTTTTTCACCAAGCTGCTTGGCAATTTCCCCGTAGCCCTTTCCAGCCTTGTGGAGGTGTACAATTTTGTCTCTAGTGTTTTTGGACAGCTCTTTGGTCTTGGTCATGTTAGTAGTTGGATTCTTACTGATTGTATGGGGTGGACAGGTGTCTTTATGCAGCTAACGACCTCAAACAGGTGCATCTAATTTAGGATAATAAATGGAGTGGAGGTGGACATTTTAAAGGCAGACTAACAGGTCTTTGAGGGTCAGAATTCTAGCTGATAGACAGGTGTTCAAATACTTATTTGCAGCTGTATCATACAAATAAATAGTTAAAAAATCATACATTGTGATTTCTGGATTTTTTTTTTTAGATTATGTTTTTTTAGATTAGATTAACAGAGATTTAGATGATGATGTTTTATTGTTTTGTTTGATGTTACCATCATAGTGATTAGTGTTTGCTTTAGTTAGGCTCTTGACCTTTGACTTTATAACATTATATTTTTTGGGGCTGCTGTAACTGTGTTTGTAAAGCACATTTATTATGGCAAGGAAACCCAAAAAGAGACTGCAACCAGGTGATATTGGTTTGTTATTGGTGATAACACAGTCATCACCTAGATTCAATATGCAGTCTTGGTCTTGGGAAGTCGTGGCCTAATGGTTAGAGAGTCAAACTCATAATCCGAAGGTTGCAGGTTTGAGTCTCAGACCGGCAGGGATTGTAGGTGGGGGGAGTGAATGTGCAGCCTTCAATACCACATCTGAGGTGCCTGTCCCTGCCCACTGCTCCGGTTGTGTGTTCACTGCTCTGTGTGTGCACTTTGGATGGGTTAATTGCAGAGCACAAATTCCGCATCATATTACTTTCATAATCATTTATGAAGAACTATAAAAGCATAAGACACAAACATTATTAACTACTCTGATTTTTGATGTTTCTCTTTGTGTTTAAATGACAGTGTATGAATCTCAACAATGGTGACAGTCAAAAGCTTCATTCTGCAATGCATGCTGGGTACCTAGTCTCTGTGCAGTGAGTGCACTTTGACCTCACATTACTATGAGCACACAGTGAGGACGCTGTGAGGTTACACTTTTAGCTCACTGTTACCTCACATTGTGACCTCATCACGAGTATCCTGTGAGCTCATAGTGACATCACTGTGAGATCAAATTGTTGACTGGGTAATGTAATACAGTGATTCCTGGTTCTTTTTAAAGGATTGAGCAACAAAACCAGTAATTTAATTTGTGCATATAGCCTATATAAAAGTATAAATAAAAATGTTGCAGAGAATATCAACATTTATTGCTTAAATACGCACTAATGCACATTAATAATAATATTTGCTGTAGGTCAGATTGAATAACAGCTGTTTTAGTAAACAAAAACATTTAAAATAGGCCTATATGCAAAAAAAAAAAAAAAAAAGGGTTTCTTTCAGCAAGGTTTTTATTCCAATTATCCACACATAAAACCCCAGTTCACGCTGATGGACTATTTGGTATTATTGCCTTATTTGTCACCGCAATTGTTCTTTAAAATAAAACCATTTGTGGGTTTGTCCTATGTCACTGAACTACAGTGAATTGTCATCATATCCTAAGTTATTGCTTATCCACCAATCCTAAAATAAAGAATATAGGCTACATATAAATATACATTATACAAAACAGCTAAATATCAAACAGTGGATCATTTTTATCAACATCGCCCAGCTAAAACTGCTCAATGTTTAAGTATGTCTGCTTCTTGTACAGTGAAAAGTGCAATAATATTTTTTTGCATAATAATAAAAAAAATACTGCCCACAAATCTGTTTTTAGAACAGTAAAAGCTTTTTTTTTACTGTATAGTCACAATGTTATAATGATATGATAAATGATAATAATAATAAAAAACACTGATAAAGGCTTATTGGTATTTAAATAGTACGTTTATGTTGAACTTTATTCTTGAACAGATGACCCTGTATTAAGCAGTATATAAAAAGTGTTTCTGTTGCTCATGAAAACATTTCTGAAACGTCCGTGCATTTGACAAATATTGCATGTTATTCACTTAATCTGTGATAAGAGTATGCAAACATCATACCATGTTTGCATACTGAGCCAGCTGACTCAGCCGCCGCAGTTTCTCCAGAGCGACTGCGGGAGCGCTGATGAGGACACAGCTGTTTTACCATTGGCCAAATTCACCACATGACAACAATGACCTGTGTTTCTAACATCTTCAATTCCAATACAGCTCACAAATATTACTTTACTCGGAAAATATCACAATCGTGTGAAAAAAATGGAAGCTAAGCCAAACTTTGAACATTTTATAAAAAGAGATTAAACAAATGGTACATTAGATAAAATTAAGAACAAAAAAAAAATAAAAAAGCAAGAAAGACCTATGAAGCTTTTTGTTACTTTAAATTGTTGTAATTTTACCCCTGGCATGAATTGTTTCACTTTACATATTCTCATGAATGTTTATTTGTTTTTGTACTTGTTTTGAGTTGTATATGCTTGTACAAACCTTTGTATAATTTTTGCATAATAAAAAATAAATAAAAATACTGCCCACAAATCTGTTTTTAGAACAGTAAAAGCTTTTTTACTGTATATTCACAATGTTATATTGAGTCACATTTAATAATAATAATAATAATAATAAAAAAATCACTGATAAAGGCTTATTGGTATTTAAATAGTATGTTTATGTTGAACTTTATTCTTGAACAGATGACCCTGTATTAAGCAGTATATAAAAGTGTTTCTGTTGCTCATGAAAACATTTCTGAAACGTCCGTGCATTTGACAAATATTGCATGTTATTCACTTCATCTGTGATAAGAGTATCCAAACACCGCAAGAGCATCACTACCGGGAGCAGAAAGAGTCCGACTTCACGTCTCCGCTTTCATTTCCGCCCCTGACTGCAAGCGGCTATTCTCGCCGATAGGTCGGTGCGGCGCTGCATGAAGTCGAACGCACCTACTCACTGATCCAGGCACTGAGCAGAGGCATGCCGGTGGATCTTTCCTTTTATTCACTAGCTTTAAAACATGCATGCTTTCATTTTAATAACTTCATTAACACGTGCATATGTGTATTAGCAGTGTTTGCTCAAGTTTAAGAAGTTGTTAATATGAACATCTGCTGTTTATTTCTCTCAATGTGCACACTTTTCTAGCATTAAAATGTGTATTGTTTAATTTGGTTAACTAAATGTGTATTAACAGTGCTTGTTTAAAATCTCTTAACCCGTCGATCGATCTCGACTTCGTTTTTCATTTACATAACTCCTTGCATAAATTAAGAAATGACTGTCACCGGAAGATGCTAAAAAAAAAAAAAAAAAAATGAAGCTTGAGTCTTTTTGGTTTAAATTTCTCGTGGCCACGAGATATTAATGGGTAAACAAACCCCCGTGACCATAGCAACCTGGGATTATCAGAGATGTATTTATTAATATTTTATTTTAATTAAGAAATTATAAATTAAAAAAAATACATTATTAAATTATTATATTAACACCACCTCGGGGTAATTTTACCCATGGCTGTTTTTCAAATAGGCTACATAATATATTTTCAATAAAAAATATCCAAGTCTTACAGTCATTGACTTTTACTAAAATTGTGTTATTTACAATCCCCTTTTGTAAAAAAATAAATAAATAAAATTGTTTAGATAAAACCAGAGTAAATATGGGGCATTTATACACTGTACAACCCAACAAGTTAGGGTAACTCAAACCGTTTGAGTAAACCAATTGCCTTAAAACCCTAACAAGTTTGGTTAACTCAAACCGTTTGAGGCAACTGATTGCCTTAAAACATTTAAGTTTCATAAAACTAACAGTTATGAGTACTCTGAACTTATTTCAGTTGAGTTCACTAAATAAGATATATGCCCGACAAGTCACGGTAACTCTAACCGTTTGAGTAAACCAATTGCCTTAAAATCCCAAGTTAGGTTAACTCCAACCATTTGAGGCAACTGATTAACTTAAAACATGTAAGTTTTTAAAACTAACAATTATGAGTGCTCTGAACTTATTTCAGTTGAGTTCACTAAAATAATATATACAGGTGCTGGTCATATAATTAGAATATCATCAAAAAGTTGATTTATTTCACTAATTCCATTCAAAAAGTGAAACTTGTATATTATATTCATTCATTACACACAGACTGAAATATTTCAAATGTTTATTTCTTTTAATTTTGATGATTAGAGCTTACAGCTCATGAAAGTCAAAAATCAGTATCTCAAAATATTAGAATATTACTTAAGACCAATACAAAGAAAGGATTTTTAGAAATCTTGGCCAACTGAAAAGTATGACAATGAAAAGTATGAGCATGTACAGCACTCAATACTTAGTTGGGGCTCCTTTTGCCTGAATTACTGCAGCAATGCGGCGTGGCCTGGAGTCGATCAGTCTGTGGCACTGCTCAGGTGTTATGAGAGCCCAGGTTGCTCTGATAGTGGCCTTCAGCTCATCTGCATTGTTGGGTCTGGTGTCTCTCATCTTCCTCTTGACAATACCCCATAGATTCTCTATGGGGTTCAGGTCAAGCGAGTTTGCTGGCCAATCAAGCACAGTAACACTATGGTCATTGAACCAGCTTTTGGTACCTTTGGCAGTGTGGGCAGGTGCCAAGTCCTGCTGGAAAATGAAATCAACATCTCCATAAAGCTTGTCAGCAGAAGGAAGCATGAAGTGCTCTAAAATTTCCTGGTAGATGGCTGCGTTGACTGTGGACTTCAGAAAACACAGTGGACCAACACCAGCAGATGACATGGCAGCCCAAATCATCACTGACTGTGGAAACTTCACACTGGACTTCAAGCAACATGGATTCTGTGCCTCTCCACTCTTCCTCCAGACTCTGGGACCTTGATTTCCAAATGAAATGTAAAATTTACTTTCATCTGAAAAGAGGTCTTTGGACCACTGAGCAACAGTCCAGTTCTTCTTCTCCACAGCCCAGTTAAGATGCTTCTGACGTTGTCTCTGGTTCAGAAGTGGCTTGGTACACTGTAAAAAAAAATCTGTTAAATTTACGGAAAAATACCGGCAGCTGTGGTTGCCAGAATTTTACCGTGAAAAATACGGTAGCTAAATTTTAGGATTTACAGAACTGTTTAAATTTACAGTGAAAAACCGTATCTCATTAACTGATACAATGTTAATACACAAACCTTTTAGTTAACTCATTTTATTTGCAGAAACCAACTACGCTTAAATTATCCAACTGCCATTTGTTTATAGACTAATATTTATAATGTTTATGTAATGTGAGTATGAGAGTATTGAGAACTATTTTGTTTAAGTCCATGAAGAAAATCTTACTGATTTATGCAAAGTCATCAATTAAAATCTCTTGCAAATAACAGCAGCACACATACATGATCAAAACTAGCAAAAACGTTCTCATTACATCAGTAACTACACAGTTACTGCCTTTAAATAAAGCAACATGCAGCATAACATCAGTGTCTCTCTGTCCGTCCTTGACTTAAACACAGGCTCTACTCTCCAGCACAATGGTGACCCACAAAACACAACAGGAAGTTGACTGTTAGGTTTTACAGTATTTTGCTGTTTTTTGTCTTGATTTTACGGTGAAATACCGGCAGCTGTGGTTGCCAGTAATCTACTGTTTTTTCAGTTTGCTTCCGTAAATTAAATTCATGGTATATTTCTGTTAAAATTACGTTTCACAGTATGTTTTGTCATCTCACATTTAACCCCTTTAATCCCACAGCAAAATCCTCAGTTTTAAAGAGCACTTCTATGTGTCCACACTACAGAGTGTTGAAGTAACACTGAAGCAGTGATGAATTAATGAGAGAATTAAGTGACTAATTAAATTAGGATTGAGCTTTATTGATGAACACCTGCTGTTAACAAGTAGAATTATTGAAGGAATGAGAAACAAGAGCAGAGAAACAAAACTTACAGCTAAAGTCAAGATGAAATCAACTGAAATAAAACACATGAAATCTCTCAAGATTTCAGAAGAGTGATTAAACAACTCCACACCAGCATCTTATTACTAACCACTTTTACTTTATTTATGTCATATGTGTACAAAAGCTCTTATTGAGATTTTAGTTGTTGTACTTTCATTTGAAGTCACCATATTGGCGATCAGTGGGTGCTTTAGTTGGGATCTTGAATCGTGACTCCCTAACATTGGTTTTTGTTTGCTTGCTTTTAATTAGCTGTGTTTATTAAGCACAGTTTTTAAAGCAAAAACACCAAACAAATCTATCATCATCTGGAGACTGATTTTGTGATGTCAACACCAACATGATCTAGTTTAATTAATTGATTATCCCGTGTTAAGTCTCTTATTAAACATGTAATATGTTAATTGCTCCACTGATACTACAGCAATCAAATGTTGTGAAACAGCTCTAACCAGAATATGCACAAATGAATGTACTGAACTATGGCAGAACTTAAACACACACAGACATCAGCAATCGGCATATGAATCTCAAAATTGGTGACAATCAAAAATTATATAAATTTTTTAAAAGCGGTTCAACTCTGAACATCACAAATCAGTCTACTGAAAAGTAACAACAAAAACAACACCAAAATAAAAGCAAATAAAGAAAATATTAAGAACATTCAGCTGCATAATTTATTAATGCTGCAGTGCATGCTGGGAGTTTTGTACTGGCACCCAGCATGCTTTGCTGCATGAATTGTTTTTATTATTAATAGTCACCATTGTTGAGGTTCATGTGCTGATTCCTGATGTCTGTGTTTCTAAATGGTGCTGTAACTCTGAAGGTTTTGTGAATAAAGGTTTTTAAATTTTTTCATGGTTTGTCAGCTTAATTTGTAGAGTAATATTACTACCATAAACAATGTGAAAATAATTACAAATCACCCATATTGCTTGACACTAACTGACGATGACCACCGCGTTTAAGTTTTAACCAAAACTACTTAACTACAATTTCTCTTGGCTTTTCTTGTCATAATAAATGTGCTCTACAAACACAGTTACAACAGCCAAAAAAAAACTAATTTTAAAGAGTCAAGGGTCAAGAGCATAACTAAAGCAAACACCGATCACCAAGATGGTGAGGTCAAACAAAACATTTGAAATAAAATATAAACCTCTGTTAATTCATAGATATATGACAGAAATGAAGTCAAACTGGTTAGTCACAAGTGGAGCTGGTAATGCTGTTTGTGGAGTTGTTTAATCATCCTCTGCTGTTTTATTTCAGTTGATTTCATTTAAGGCTGTGGCTGTATGTCAGTTGTAGTTTTGTTTCTTGTTCTTTCCTTCAGTGATTGTGTTTGTTAACAGCAGGTGTTCATCAGTGTCTGAATTCACTCATATGTGCTCGATCACTCTGTCTAGTGGACTATATAGTGAAGTAATGTAGGACTAGTGAATGAGGGTGTAGGGAGTGGTTTCAGACACAGTCTATGAGTGTCGACTCTGAGGCTACTTTCTCGAAAACAAAGGTTAGATCTATTACAGTTATTCACTGTATATAGTAAGGAAACTTACTCTTAATCATTTAACAGGTTATTACTGTGGTATTTTACAGTTTTTTACTGTTAAAATCACAATCATTTTTTACAGTGTAGCCCATTTCCTGAAGACGTCTGAGCGTGGTGACTCTTGATGCACTGACTCCAGCTTCAGTTCTCTCCTTGTGAAGCTCTCACAAGTGTTTGAATCGGCTTTGCTTGACTGTATTCTCAAGCTTGCGGTCATCCCTGTTGCTTGTGCACCTTTTCCTACCCAAATTCTTCCTTCCAGTCAACTTTGCATTTAATATGCTTTGATACAGCACTCTGTAAACAGCCACACCTTTCAGTAATGACCTTCTGTGACTTACCCTCTTTGTGGAGGGTGTCAATGTTCGTCTTCTGGATCATTGCCAAGTCAGCAGTCTTCCCATTATTGTGGTTTCAAAGAACAAGAGATACCCAGAATTTATACTGTAGGGATGGTCATTTATTCAAACTCAAATGTTAATATTCTAATATTTTGAGATACGGATTTTTGACTTTCATGAGCTGTAAGCTCTAATCATCAAAATTAAAAGAAATAAACATTTGAAATATATCAGTCTGTGTGTAATGAATGAATATAATATACAAGTTTCACTTTTTGAATGAAATTAGTGAAATAAATCAACTTTTTGATGATATTCTAATCATATGACCAGCACCTGTACATTGCAGTTAAGTAATTAAGTGATTAATTAAGTGCTGATTGAGCATTGTGTTTCTCGAACATATTTGTTACAACTCAAAAGCCCAGAGAAAATGATCGGTAGTTGGTTGTTATATATTTATAATGACAATCTGTAAGTGAACTGATTTCATTGAGAGTGAATGACTTATTGTGTGTCTAATCTCTGATTAAATGAATGTTGTACTGAGTATAATAAAAAGTGATTCTAAGTGCCAGTGATTCTGTGACAGTCAGTTAATATAAAGGACTTTCCAAACAGTTTGTCCACAAAACATTTTAATCTATGGTAGCAATTAGACTCACACAGACATCAAGAATCAGCTTATGAACCTCAACAATGGTGACCATTAAAACAAATAAAAAAATTAATGCTGCAATGCATGCTGGGTACTAGCATAGTACAAAACTCATCCATGGCTCCCAGCATGCATTGCTGCTTGATTTTTTTTAATTTATTTTTTTTAATGGTCACCATTGTTGAGGTTCACAAGCTGATTCTTGATGTCTGTGTGAGTCTAATTGCTACCATAGATTAAAACTTTTTTGTGGACAAACTGTTTGGAAAGTCCTTTCTATTAACTGACTGTCACAGAATCACTTTTACTATAATCAATACAACATTCATTTAATCAGAGACTAGACACACAATGAGTCATTCACTCTCAATGAGATCAGTTCACTTACAGACTGTCATTATAAATATATAACAACCAAATACCGATCATTCTCTCTGGGCTTTTGAGTTGTAACAAATATGCTTGAAAAAAAGCCAGAGGAAAAAGAGAGAACAACAACAACAAAAAAAAAAAACGACTAACACAGAAGTCAAGGGTCAAGAGCCCAACTAAAGCAGACACTAATCTCTAACATGGTTACTTCAATTGAAACAATAAATCAACATCTAAACCTTAGTTAATTCTCAATAAGATCTTCTGTAGATGTCTAACAGAAATAAAGTCAGTCTGGTTATTAATAAGTGGAGCTGGTGATGCTGTTTGTGGGGTTGTTTAATCAGATCTTGAGATTTAATGTATTTTATTTCAGTTGATTTCATCTAAGCATGTGTCTAAAGTCAGTTGTTGTTCTTGTGTTTCTCTTTCTGTCAGTGATTCTGTTTGTTAACAGCAGGTGTTCATCACTAATGCTCAATCAGCACTTAATTAATCACTTAATTACTTAACTGCAATGTATATATTATTTTAGTGAACTCAGCTGAAATAAGTTCAGAGTACTCATAATTTGTTCATTTTAAAAACTTAAATGTTTTAAGGCAATAAGTTTCCATAAACGGTTTGAGTTAACCTAACTTGGGTTTTTAAGGCAATCGTTTTACTCAAATGGTTTGAGTTACCGTGACTTGTCGGGCATATATCTTATTTAGTGAACTCAACTGAAATACGTTCAGAGTACTCATAACTGTTAGTTTTAAAAAACTTAAATGTTTTAAGACAATAAGTTTCCTCAAACGGTTTGAGTTACCCTAACTGTTGGGTTTTACAGTGTACCTATATGCGCCATCGGGACAAATTTACACACAATTCCTTTATTGTTGTGCTGTCATCACGTTCAAATGAAGATGTTTTAGATGTTTATTCCTCTACTCATAAATGTTCAAACTTTAGATTACTTATTAATTTTTGTTTAATAATAATTAATCAAGTTTATTGGTGTTGTTCTCTCATTCAAATTATAAATTTTATAACTAAACAAATTAATAATTAATTAGGTGAAACTGTGAACTTGAATTTGTCATTGTACATCCTTTGCATTGGGACATAATTCAAATGCAATTGCAACTCTTGCATTACCGTTTGCATTTTTGCTTTCGCGAACGCACAGTGACTGCCACATTTCAAATGAAGGATCAAAGTCCATTTGCAACTGTTGTCCTCTTTTGTGGAGGATGGCATTCCACTCTTAGTCTTTGGTGATTTCAACATTCACCTAGACAAGCCTTATGCTACAGACTTCCACTCGCTACTAGCTTCATTTGATCTCAATCGCCTTACCACTACTAGCACGCACAAATCAGGCAACCAACTTGATTTAATTTACACGCAATTGTACTGCAGATAACATTCTGGTACAACCGCTACATATCTCGGACCATTTCTTCATTACATTTACACTACATTTTGCTACCCGTGTGCCACCAACCCGCTACCGGTTACTTTTAGACAAAACCTGCGCTCCCTTTCTCCTTCCCATCTTTCCTCTGTGGTATCCTCCTCTCTTCCCTCACCTACCCATTTCTCATCTCTGGATGTAAACGCAGCTACTGAAACTTTATGCTCTACCTTAACTTCTTGTCTAGACGACATTTGTCCTCTCTCCTCTAGGTCAGCACGGACTGCCCCTTCTAACCCCTGGTTATCTGATGTTCTTCGTGAACATCGGACTAAACTCAGAGCGGCAGAGAGAAAATGGCACAAATCAAACAACCCGTCGGACCTGAGTAGGTATCAGTCTCTGCTCTCATCTTTCTCTGCTGATGTCCACACTGCCAAATCCTCACATTTCCACAACAAGATCAACAGCGCTCCAGACATGCGTAATCTCTTCAGAACATTTAATTCTCTCCTCTGTCCCCCTCCACCACCTCCCACCACTTCTATTACAGCTGATGACTTTGCTACTTTTTTTACAGACAAAACTAGATCGATCAGTGATCAGTTCTCACCTCCACGCACACAGGACCCCCAACCAACCACTTCCACTGCTAAACCTCCAATTTTCTCCTTCTGTCCCCTGACGGAGGCTGAAGTATCCAAACTTCTCCTCTCCAACCATCCTACAACATGTCCTCTTGACCCAATCCCTCGCACCTTCTGCAAGCAATCTCTCCCACGCTCTTACCGACACTCACACACATCATCAACACATCCCTCCTCACAGGCATCTTCCCACTGCGTTCAAGCAGGCTCGGGTAACCCCACTGCTCAAAAACCTACATTAAACACTTCTCTTATAGAAAACTATAGACCTGTCTCTCTCCTTCCATTCATAGCGAAAACACTTGAACGTGTTGTCTTCAACCAGGTCTCATTGTTTCTTTCACAGAACGACAAACTGGACGCTAAACAGTCAGGTTTCAGGAGTGGCCATTCAACTGAGACTGCACTTCTCTCGGTCACTGAAGCCCTGCGAATTGCAAAAGCCCATTCCAAATCATCAGTCCTCATTCTGCTGGATCTATCTGCCGCGTTTGACACTGTCAATCATCAGATACTCCTCTCCACTCTCTCATCACTGGGCATCGCTGGAATTCCACCGCTGGTTTGAATCCTATCTCACTGGTAGGTCTTTCAGGGTGGCCTGGGGAGGGAGGTATCCAGCACATACACTGGTCACTGGGGTTCCTCAGGGATCGGTTCTTGGACCCTCCTCTTCTCCACATACACTACATCACTGGGTCCCATCATACAGGCACATGGATTCTCCTACCACTGCTATGCTGATGACACACAGCTCTATCTCTCTTTTCAACCAGATGATCCAACGGTAGCTGCAAGGATCTCAGGTTGCCTGGCAGACATCTCGGCATGGATGAAAGAACATCACCTCCAGCTCAACCTGGCAAAGACTGAGCTTCTTGTCTTTCCTGCCGCTCCAACTCTACAGCATGACATCACGATCCAGTTAGGTTCATCAACAATTACCCCATCAACTTCGGTCAGAAATCTTGGTGTAATCTTTGATGACCAGCTGACCTTCAAAGACCACATTGCAAAGACTGCTCGATCTTGCAGGTTTGCACTACACAACATCAGAAAGATCAGGCCCTTTCTGACGGAGCATGCTGCACAACTTCTTGTCCAGGCCCTTGTCATTTCTAGGCTGGACTACTGCAATGCTCTTCTGGCTGGACTTCCATCAAACACAGTCAAACCTCTACAAATGATTCAGAATGCGCGGCACGACTGGTCTTCAAGGAACCCAAAAGAGCCCATGTTACACCTCTCTTTATCTCATTGCATTGGCTACCAATCGCAGCTCGCATCAAGTTCAAGACACTGATGCTTGCTCATAGAACAACCACAGGCTCAGCACCCGCCTACATGCACTCACTATTAAGAATCTACATCCCTCCAGAAATCTGAGATCTGCTAGTGAGCGACGCCTCGTGGTACCATCACAAAGAGGCTCAAAATCACTCTCCAGAACATTCTCGTTCACCATTCCTGGCTGGTGGAATGATCTTCCCACCCATATTCGGAGTACTGGATCCCTGTCAATCTTCAAGCAACAGCTGAAAACTCATCTCTTTCGACACTACTCGACTTCAACCTACACATAAAAAAAAAAAAAAAAAAATCTTTCTCCTTACTTATTCCTTCCCTTGCTAGCTTGTACTTATTTAAACAATGCCTGATGCCTGTTACAAGCACTTCCTTTGTCGAATTGCCTCTTCAAGATGAATCGCTTCATGTGTTCCCCAAATTGTAAGTCGCTTTGGATAAAAGCGTCTGCAAAATGACTAAATGTAAATGTAAATGTAAATGTAAATGTATTCCCATGTCTTACCAGTTATGAGCTTATCATGTTTAAATAGCAATATTAATTACGACATTTGCCTTTTCACTTTCTCTGCGTTGAGCATGTAACCTGCCAAAACTCAAATGAAATCGTAATTCCTTTTGCATTTGAATTTCCGATGACTACACGGAAAGCTGTCAATCAATGTGAGGGGCTGGGACTATACTAGGGGGCGTGTTTGTATTGGGAGGTGACGTCACTCACAGACGACCGTGCCGAATGCTTTGATCAATGGAGGTAATCGGTGAAGGCTCCGCTAAAGGCAGCTGTCAATCAGTTCGTGCCTGTGTGAACGAACAGACAACCTTCTTGGCACAATACATAATTCTGTCTTTTTTACCCCAAATGCAGCGATTATACCCTGCTAACAGTGGGAGCAACAACAGTACGCACAATAGGTTAATATTCACTATTAACGAAACGCTTTTCACCTGTCTCAACATCTCTAAAAAAAAAAAAGAAAAAGAAAAACAGTGCCAATCTATATTTATTTACCTATTTTCCACGTAACAATATGTATATTATTTCATATTTTAACAGTTTTAATCTGTTATGGAGCACGCGTCCCGTGGGCCGTGGCACCAAAGCATCGCACAAGTCTCAAGATCTCTCACTGTGTACAGCCACCCGACACTGCGATAGATGCACATGATTTTTAATATTAATTCACTTTGGCTGTGGCATGTTCTGTGACAGCTGCGCCTAGATCGTTGGTGTGAAGACTCATCTAGGGCAGGCAGAGCAGGAGTAGCAGCATTTTCTGTTTTGTTATGTGCATCAATTGGAGTGTAAACAGACTGAGAGATCTTGAGGCAGGTGCTCTATTATAAGATAGGAATAAAATATAGGTGGCAATAGGTAAATACGTGCAGATTTGCACTGTCTGTTTGTTTATGTGCATCAGAGTGCAAACAGTAAAAGACCTTGAGGCAGGTCCACGAAACCGGTACGATTTGAGTCCCTCTGACCTTTTTAAATGTATTTTATCTATTGGGTCACCAAAATCTATTTTTAGAATATTTTTATATTAATTGAAATGTCTCCTTTAATAAGGTTTAAAAACATGACATACATTTTATCTATATATTAGAAATAATCTTGTTTTTTTCAGTTGACACCACCTATTTTGTCATGTCCCTCATGGCCTTCTATGAAAGTGTGCTTGGGATATGAATAATAAAATTAGAGAAAAAGTCTATACATTTTGCTATTCTCATGAATATCTATCTGTGCTTTTTTGCTGGTAATGTTTTTTTTCTAAGTAAATTCATGATTATTCAATAAAATCATATTATTTAGTTCCGTACCTCAGTAACCCCTCAACCCCGTTACACAAATCATTCTCCCCCCATAAAAATAATGAACTGATCCTTATGTGACATCATTAACAGGGAGTGACATCATATAACTCTTCTGAACAACATTGTGAGAAGACATAGGCAAGTTACTACCTTCTTTTATAACTATAACATTATTAATATTGTGATATTGTGATTGTCAAGCTTAACGACTCAACCCCGTTACATCAAATAAAGATAGAAAACAATTACTTGTGAAAACGATCTTTGTTATTTTAACAATATACATGATTTCTTAATATCATGCATACCATGTACTCTCCTGTTATTCACTACATTTAAGGCAGGGGCCGTTTTGAGCAAAAAATCACAACCCCTTCACACTCAACCCCTTTATTTATTTGATCATAACGGGGTTGTGAGATTGTGATGGGGATGTGTTTTTAACACTTTGGTTCTGAATTTATCCAGTAATTTAAATGAATTATTATATTTGATCAAGAATCTTATACCACATGCATATGTTGAATGTAGTAATGTTCATGTCAAAGCTATGTGTGTGTGCGCGTGTGTTCTGCCTAGATTTTCACATCTCAGTGTTAAGTAAATTCTACAAACAATAACCCATAATGACAACGTGAACAAAGTTTATTTGAAATCTTTGCAAATTTATAAAAAAAAAAGAAAAAAAAAAAAAAAAAAGAAAAATACACAACACATGTACATAAGTATTCACAGCCTTTGCTCAATACTTTGTTGAAGCACCTCTGGCAGCAATTACAGCCTCAAGTCTTTTGAGTATGATGCTACAAGCTTGGCACATCTATTTTTGGACCGTTTCTCCCATTCTCCTTTGCAAGACCTCTCAAGCTCCATCAGGTTGGATGGGGAGCGTCGGTTTTCAGATCTGTTCAGTCAGGTTCAAGTCTGGGCTCTGGCTGGGCCACTCTAGGACATTCACAGAGTTGTCCCATAGCCACTCCTTTGTTATCTTGGCTGTGTGCTTAGGGTTATTGTCCTGTTGTTAGGTGAACCTTCTGCCCAGTCTGAGATTCTGAATCATTATCATTAATGCCATCTCAATATTTTGGTGCACTGAGCTTTTCTTCTACTCTGACGAGTCCCTCAGTCCCTGTCGCTGAAAAACAGCCCCACAGTATGAGGCTGTTTCCAGCACACTTTACTTTTTGGATGGTACTTTGCAGGTGATGAGCAGAGCTGGTTTCCTTCAAACATGATGCTTGAAATTGAGATTTATCAGACCAGAAAATCTTGCCAGAGGGTTCTTTAGGTGCTTTTTTGCAAATGCCAAGTGTGTTTTCATGCATCTTCACTGAGGAGAGGATTGAGTCCTGCCACATTGTCATAAAGCCCAGATCAGTGGAGTGTTGCAGTGATGATTGTCCTTCTGTAGGTTTCTCCTATCTCCACATATGATCATGGAGGTGGAGGATGATCAGGTTTTTGGCCAGTCTAACCAAGGCCCTTCTCCATCAGTTGCTCAGTTTGACCAGGAGGTCAGCTCTAGGAAGAGTCCTGGTTGTTTCAAACTTCTTCCATTAAGGGTAACAGAGACTACATGCTTCTGTGAACCTTCAATGCTACAGAAATTTTTCTGTACCCTTCTCCAGATCTGTGCCTCGATATAATCCTGTCTCAGCAGTCTACAGACAATTCCTTGGACTTCATGGCTTGTTTTGTGCTCTGACATGGATTGTTACCTGTGGGACCTTATATAGACAGGTGTTTGCCTTTCCAAATCATGTCCAATCAACTCAATTTACCACAGGTGGACTCCAATCAAGTTGGATGATCAGTGGAAACAGGATGCACCTGAGCTCTATTTTGAGTGTCATAGCAATAATACTTATGTACTTGATTTTTTTTTTTTATAAATTAGCAAAGATTTCAAAAAACTTCTTTCACATTATCATTATGGGGTATTGTTTTTAGAATTTTGTGGAAAATAATTGAATCCATTTTGGAACAAGTTTGTAACATAAAATGTGGAAAAAGTGAAGCACTGTGTATACTTTCCGGATGCACTGTACAGGGGTGTTGTATGTTGGTGGAAAACCAGAGCCTGTGTGCTTCAGCACCATCTCCATGTGGAGATCTTGAAAGAGGTGTGGGCCAGATATTGAATGCCACACAAGTTATATGTTTTATTTTGATGACCTATTCAGTCTGCAGTCTGTTTTTTCTGCAGTCGGGTTAATAAAACTCAGTTCAATTGCAATTTATATCTGTTGTTTTTCTTGGTCACATAATTAAATACAGTGTTTATAGAAAATCTAAGAAAATCTTACAGTGAATTTGAGTAAAAAACAACTATTTATATAGTTAAGCTATATTTGTCTCTTCAACCCCGTTGCCATCTTCAACCCCGTTACCCTAGTCTCAACCCCGTCACACCTACATTTTTATTAATTATTTTTTTAAGTTTATGAAAAGGTAATTTCATGTTTGTTGAACTCAGTCTGAAATGTTCAGAGCAATCATAAGAATACTGATTTTAGTTCAAATTCTGAAGTTAACCCACTTGTATCAAAAATGATAAGGTTGCTGTCACATTAAATTCAATTTCAGGCTTTAGTATAGCAAAAGTGTGAGATTGTATGTAACTTTTATATTTGCAAATACTGAATTAGTGTGAGGGACATCTGATTAATAGGAAAATGTTGATTTCATTACAAATACATTTTATGATCATATTCAGAGAGCTCCCATAGTGTCCGTAACAGGGTTGAAGATTAATAGTGCCCATATCTTAAAATAATGACCAATAATAATAGGGATTTGATGCCTGAGGTGGGAAAATATGTTTTTCAGGAAGTTAAATATGTCATTAATGCTGTGGGGTGTTCAGAAAAGTAATATTTTTTGGTAAAAATCTAAAAATGTGTAAGTCCAAATCGTACCGGTTTTGTGGAATGACTACGGAAGTTCTAAGCGGCCATGCACCCCTCCCTCCCTCCCTCCCTCCCTCCTTCTTGTTTTCTGGTGATCTCCACATAACAAAAGTTGTTTTCTAGTTATCACGACTTATTTTTCTCACGAACTCAACATAACAAAACTTGTTCTCTAAGTTGCACAACTGCGCCAGCAGGTGGCAGTATAGAACTACTGATGGGGAGTTGATACTGTATCAAAATGCTGAAATTACAAGATGGCACCGTGTGTGTTGGCTGGCCGTCGTTGCGTACTGTCTATTTTAATGTTTTTTTTGTTTTATTTATATGTTTTATCAGCCCTAATTACTCTCTCTGGACTTATGACTGCAATACTTTGCTTCACATTCGTGCAGTGATGAACGATCTCTCTCGTAGTGGAAAGTGTTGTTTTTACCCGCGATTCATGCCTTCTATGCCAGTGGAACCCTGGCTTGGCCTAGAGTGTGGGCACCGGCGATCACGGCGGATTCGGAGCAATCGCCGTCGGAAGCGGGGCAGACGGGCGGGTTTCGCTGTGAAAGCTAGAGCATCATGGATGTCGGAGAGCCGCCTGCTGTCTTCGGGAGACTGTTCGAGTGAGAGACTCTCCTGCTTACGTTCAGTTTGTCCGGACTTTTGTATACCATCTCCGCGGGCTGTGACTCAGCGACACAAAGTTTCGAGACAATTTGCGTTATAGAGCTTGGCAAACTACGTCACGCCGCGTTGGATTCCGCCATGTTTTAGGTCACGCTCAGGAGCACACAGCGTAAACAAATGCAAATCACCACAGAAAAAGCCGACCGTTTTACATTCATATTTTTTGAAAAACATCTTACGACGCTTAGAATAAAACGGACTAATATGTAAATCTCTTTAAATAAAAAAAAAAATCACTCTGTTGTTTGTCTGAGAGGCTGCAAATATTCATTACTAATCAGTCTCCGTCACTACAGTGGTACTGATATATGCTAACTGCTAAAACACTTACGACATTTAACCATGGTTTTACTATAGTAACGTGTAGCGACCGTGCTTTTGGTGTATGTATTACCATTCCTATATCCACAATCTTATTAAATACCACGGATAAACTATGGTTAGAGTAGCAAAACCATGGCTAATTTTGTAAGGGGAGAATACACTACAGCTAGATCTCAAACAGTGGGTCATTGTTATATCGTCATATTACCCGGTAAAACTGCTCAGTGTTAAGAGTTAAGCCATTATAGAGGTAACAGAACTTGAAGCTGCTTTGAAACGATGTGTATTGTGGATGCTATGCAAAAAAATACATTGACTTGACTGAACCAAGTTGAAGATTTCTGCTAACTTAGGATGCCGAACAACGATGCGAGCGATCAAATAAATGAAGGAAACTTCCGTACAAAAAGCGTCCGGGTATTAACGAGCTGCCGCAAATAACATTTCCTTATATGATTTCCTTCTATTAGTGGTGTGAGGGCTTACAGTTTAATGCAAATCACTGTATCTATAATATATTAAATCTACAGAGATGAATTATAAAGCCACATTTTATTTTAGATGTTTACCATACGAGTTTCTGTTTAATTTTCATCCGAGTTCCGTAGTGAATGTAGACATGTTTAATGTTTATATGATTCATTAGATCATGTTGGAATGATCAATTGCCGTAGCCTTTATGTCAATGTCTGCAGGTAAAACCTCTGCTTTTTCGGCATTAAAACGCGGAGAAAGCACATTTTTCACACCGGCCATGCAAAGGGATATGACAATTGATGATACAGTAAGCCTTAACCACTGCAACGAGATCTTAAGTAGAATAATATAAACATTAAATAATATAAAAAGTCTACATTCACTACCACTCAGTCTCCGCTGTAGCTCCTGTGACCTAAATTCCCAGAATGCATTGCCGCTGTGACGACACATTCCCAGACTCTATATTGAGTCGGCTGTTGTCTCGGTTGGAGCATCATCGTCTATGCGGGAGTCTGAAAGTATAGTAAATATGGCTCTGGTTAACGCAAGATCACTCTTAAACAAAACGTTTATTTTAAATGACTTTTTTACACAACATGATTTGGATTTTTTGTTTATTTCTAAAACATGGCTTAATGTTGGCGAGACACACACCCTGATTGAGCTTTCTCCATATGACTGTACATTTTTTAGCACCCCTAGAACTACTGGCCGGGGTGGCGGGCTTGCATGTGTTTTTAAGAAGGGATTTAAATGCCGTCTTTTGTCAGAGATGAACTTTCAGAGCTTTGAGGCTCAAGTGATGATGTATGACGGCTGGAAATCTGTAATGTGTGTGTTGGTCTACAGACCACCAAAATATAATAAGGATTTCATTCAGCAGTTCTCTGAATTTTTATCACATATTGTGCCAAGTTGTGATAACATTATAATTCTTGGGGACGTGTGTTGTCCAAACAAGCCAATGGTTTCTGAGTTTTTACAGCTGGTGGACTCTTTTAATTTTACACAATTTATTTCAAATCCAACCCATGAGCAAGGCCATATCTTGGACTTGGTCTTATCTCTGGGTCTTCCTATTTCTAATGTTGATGTCTTAAACTATGGTCTGTCTGATCACATGCCCGTAATTTTTAATGTTACTATGCCATGCAAACCAGTGTTGCCACAGTTAGGTGTGCTTTGTTCTCGTCTTATTACGTCATCCACGGCGGTAGAATTTTCTGAGGTATATAACTCCTCATCATTTGTGAATGTGATTGAGTCTCCCTCTCCTTTGTGGGCCCAGACGAGCTGCTGATATTGTTCAATTCTGTTTGCTCTGATATCTTAGATGTAGTGGCCCCATATAAGGTTAGGAAACCTAAACCTAAACTTAATCCTACTCCATGGCTTAATAACAATACTTGTTTTCTGAGGCAGGAATGCAGAAAGGCTGAACGGAAATGGAGAAAGGATAAGCTGCAGGTTTCACTGCAATTTATGAGGCAGTGTTTTTCAGATTACCAGGCTGCTGTGAGAACTGCAAGGCAAAAATATTTCTCGAATGTCATTGCACAGAATTACAATGCCCCTGCAGCCCTTTTTTTCAATAATTAATAGACTTCTCAATCCGATTGGATGTTCTACTTTGACCCCCTCTTTGGAGGTCTGTGAAATGTTTCGGACATTTTTGTGGAAAAATCGAAAAGATTAGATCTTGTCTGCCTGCATTCTCAGCTGAGTCTGTGATGCTACCGGCGTGTGTAAGGAGTTTGGAGCTCTTTGAGCAGGTGTCTCTGGCGCAAGTTAGGGATATTATTATGTGTTTGAAGCCTACATCTGGTAGTTGTGATGTGGTCCCTTTACGTCTTCTTAAGGAGATGGTTGATGTTGTTGGGATGAGTATCACAATAGACCATGTTATTCTTATAAATCGGTTGTCCCATTTAGTTGGAATTCGTGGGACGGTTTTAGAGTGGTTTAAGTCTTATCTGTCACATAGATCATCCTCTGTAAAGTATGGTAACTTTGTTTCAACGACAGTGCCTGTTATTTGTGGTGTTCCCCAGGGTTCTGTTATTGGCCCTATTTTATTTTTATTGTATATGTTGCCCCTGGGGTCAATTTTTCAAAAATACAGCATGTCGTACCATTTGTATGCGGATGATACACAGATCTATTTACCTATGACAATGGGAGAGAAAAATGGCTCGAATTTGCTCTTTGCATGTTTAGAGGAGGTTAAGAGCTGGTTGTCTCAAAATCTGCTTCAGTTGAACCAGAGTAAAACTGAGATTATGTTTTTTGGCGCTGTCAGAGGTTGTTCAGATATGTCCACATATTTGGGTTCATGGTCTGATTATTGCCATGACCAAATAAGAAACTTAGGTGTGGTGTTTGACCCAGATCTGAAATTTGACAAGCAGATAAATGCTGTAGTAAAGAGTTGTTTTTTTTCAGATTAGGTCTATTGCTCGATTAAAGCCTATTCTGTCAAGAAAAGACTTAGAGAAGGTTATTAATGCTTTTGTGTTGTCTCGTCTGGACTATTGCAATGTATTGTATGTGGAGTCCTGCCAGTCCTCTATTTCACGTTTGCAATTAGTTCAGAATGCAGCAGCTAGGCTGCTAGTGGGTGCTAAGAAAAGTCATCATATCTCTCCTATTTTAGCCTCACTCAAATGGCTACCCGTGAGCTATAGGATAAAATATAAAACTCTTTTATATGTTTTTAAAGCATTGCACGGGTTGGCCCCTGCTTACGTGTCTGAGCTCATTGCTGTTCGTCAAGCACCTAGGTCTTTAAGATCTAATAATAAGTTATTGCTTACTGTCCCTCGTACTCATTTAAAGTCAAAAGGGGATCAGGCCTTTGCTGTTGCAGGCCCGAAGCTCTGGAATAGTCTGCCTCAGGAACTTAGACAGGGCGTATCGTTAAATGCCTTTAAAGTTGAAGTCAAAAACTATTACTTGTCGTTAACCTTTGAGAGTGTGGGCTAGTCTTTGCAGTTAGTTGAATGTGTGTTGTCTTCTGTTTTGTGTTTTAATGACTGTTTCATGATTGTTCAGCACTTTGGTCTGCAGGTGCAGTTGTAAAGTGCTATATAAATAAAGTGAAATGAAAATGAACTAAATCTTACTGAACTGTTTGGGACAGAGGACCTTCATGATTGTAGGTCTCAGGAAAATCAGTTCATTACTGACATTTAATTAAACTTATAAATGTTAAATACTTGAATAAATATAATAATTTTGCTTGAAATTGTATGTTTTTGTTACGTTATTACTGCTGCACGACTCATCACAGTTTCTTACACAGTGAGAGAAACAGTGAGAGATGTTGAGAGAGGTGAAAAGCATTTAGTTAATAGTGAATATTGACCTATTATGCGTACCGTTGTGGCTCCCGCTGTTAGCAGGGTATAATCGCTGCATTTGGGGTAAAAAAGACAGAATTATGTATTGTGCCAAGAAGGTTGTCTGTTCGTTCACACAGGCACTAACTGATTGACAGCTGCCTTTAGCGGAGCCTTCACCGATTACCTCCGTTGATCAAAGCATTCGGCACGGTCGTCTGTGAGTGACGTCACCTCCCAATACAAACACGCCCTCTAGTATAGTCCCGCCCCCTCACATTGATTGACAGCTTTCCGTGTAGACATCGGAAATTCAAATGCAAAAGGAATTGCGATTTCATTAGAGTTTGGCAGGTTACATGCGCGATGCAGAGAAAGTGAAAAAGCAAATGTGGTAATTAATATTGCTATTTAAATATGACAAGCTCATAACTTGTAAGCAGTGGCGGTTTTAGGCATGGGCGAACCGGGCAGCCGCCCAGGGCGGCATTTTTTCATGACATGTGGGGGGCGGCACAAGCACTTGAAAAAAAAAATAATAATCATCTATCATAAAACTGTGTGGGGAATTCAAGTATAGGTCTCTGCAGCAAGTAATGGGAGTTACCAGATCGGGGCGTTTTTTTGACCATGTTACTTGATTGGCTGACGTCATAGTGACGGTAGGTTTAGGGGTGGGGTTAGGTCAGGGGGATCATTTTGATTGCATGATTTAGAAACACCCAGCAGCTTGAAAATGCCTAGCAATTCAGAAACACCCACTTTTGCTCTGCAGAGACCTCAATCTCGGGGAATTGGCAAATTGGCGCCCCTGCTTGCTGAGAAGGTACCGTGCACAGAAGCTGTGTGAGAAGTGGAAAGGGGAGGGGGGCGCGGCCGCGGGGGACAGTTCACAGGTGTGTTCGACTTCATGCAGCGCCGCACAGACCTATCGGCGAGAGCAGCCGCTTGCAGTCGGGGGCGGAATTGAAAGCGGAGACGTCAGGCTTGTTTGAGATGAGCAAAATCTGCGCAGAACCGATCACCGGTGATCACCGCGAGGTGCATGCTGGTTAGAAAAGTGTCCGAGTTATGTCCACCTTGCTCTGTTGTCATGCTGACGTGTGCCAAAAAACTCTCGCGACGGCGAGGCGGCTGTGTCGGATTGAGCAGTCGCGCGCAGTTGCTCTCAGCACAGTGAGGCGGTGGTCACGCTGAACAGATTGGACAACGGAGCACTCTAACTTTTTATACATTCCTTTAACTGTATTTTATTTTGATAATGAACTGGCTGCAATGTCACAAAAATATGTTGTGTCTGGCGCCAGCGCAATATGGCTATACCAATGCTGGTTGGTTATAAAGATGCAAGATATCATTCAAAACTGTAAAGCTTTTGCAAAACAAATACAATCCGTCGTGTTCTTTGAATATGAACACTGTGCGCAAGTGATTCTGGGATATAGTAGGGTGCGAAGTGTCCATAGATGTACACTTCATTTTCCTAGGAAACGGAGGGCGCATTTGAAGTCGCTTTCAAATTACGGAAGCCGCAGTGACGCAAACGGCCTTGGAATGCGGTCTTCGGAGTGCGCATTCTGAATTGGGACAGCTTACGTCGTGACGCTGTGACGCAATCGCACTTCAAATACGGACTTCGGAGTGTGTGCACTTCACATTGGGACAGTCTTGGTAGTGTCGGTGTGACGCATTCGCACTTAAAATGCGCACTCTGATACACTTAGCTTTGGGACACAGCTCTAGTCTCTGTACAGTGAGTGCACTTTGACCTCACATTAGTATGAGCACACAGTGAGGGCGCTGTGAGGTTACACTTTTAGCTCACTGTTACCTCACATTGTGACCACATCACGAGTATCCTGGGAGCTCATAGTGAGATCACTGTGATAATAACTAAATAATAATTAAATAAAAACTCATATAAATATGATACATATTTTTTTTTGTCTTGTCCTCGTTATCATTGAGAACCTAATTCTAAGATACAACCTTATGCAATATCAGTTAATTAGGTGTACCAAACAATCACTAACCAAAGAAGAATTAAATATCTAGCCTAATGTTAGTGTAATCTATTAACTACACACATAAACCAATTTGTTTAGACAAGTACCAGATACGATATCCTGGGATATTTTAATATGACTGAATTTGTATTTAAAGCGATCAACAATTTAATAAAAAAAAATCTAAGTTACTAATTATA
Organism: Onychostoma macrolepis; assembly: GCF_012432095.1. NCBI lineage: Eukaryota > Metazoa > Chordata > Actinopteri > Cypriniformes > Cyprinidae > Onychostoma > Onychostoma macrolepis. The sequence continues at coordinate 4,941,308 of NC_081169.1, forward strand.
ATGCTTTTATTTCCACAGTAATTCAAACAGCTGTCACGAATCTGGTCTGTGAACTTCCATTCATTCACCACCAGAGGTCACTCACTCACCACATTGACTTTCACACCACACAACACAATGGACTACGTTTCCCATCAGCCATCTCACCAATTACACGCTCACCTGATCACACGCACACAGCTGATTCCCATTTCACCCCCTACTTAAGCCATGGACCTTCTCTGCATCACTGCCGAGTATTGTATGCATTATCGCTGCCCTACAGAGCCCCGTTAGTTTTCCTAGTCTTGCCTTGTTCGGATTGTTTCCCCTGCCTGGACTATTGCTAACATTTTGGATTACCTCTCTTGTCAAGCCCCTTTGGATACTGTTCGCCGATCGTCGACCCACGCTTGTCTGTGTTTACTCTCTGTCTCGCCCATGTTATACCTGTTTGCCAATGTTTGACCCTGCCTGTATGACCACGTCTCTGCTCAATAAAAGCTCGCACATGGATCCACACGTCTCACGTCTCGTCAGTCCCGTTACAACAGCGAGTAAATTATAGAGAAAGCGAGCAAAGAACATTCACATTAAAGAATATTTTCACTGACTTCAGTCTAGCTTGTTTTTAAGCACTCATAATTCCTCTTATAATAAATGAAGCTGTGCATACACTGTGTGATAAATCAATCTCTTGCTTTGTATTTGCACTTTGTTGCTTATGATGAGATCATTCGTGAGTTTCAGTCAGAATTCATACAGCGAGTGTGTGCACTGAACAAAACTCAGTTTCAGAGATGACTAATCTGAATGCATCTGATTGGCCACTGCATTCCTAAACTCAAGAGAATCATTTGTAATAGGTTATAATGTGCAACACTGTAAAAACGCGTAAAAAGAAATATGATGTAACCATAGCCATAGTTTGACATTTGAGCTTGGGGGGCCAAACCAAAGCGAGTCGATTTGGTCAGTCAAACTTTTAAATACATTTTAGCATTTCTGTAGTAAACAAACAAATTGACACTGTGTACTATTAACGTGATTTTACTATGATTACATAGAGCAGCAGTAAGCGTGTGAGGTTGCCACGGCAACCAGATACATTGCACATGAATTACTTGTAAAGGCAGCACTGTCTATTTTTGCTGTGCTAGCAATAAGCATGTCGAACATTATCCACTGCTTTAAAACAGATATCTGCTGGACATGATTCAAGTTAAATGCACAAAAGCAGGCACACAAATATATTCAGTAATATTAAATCTTACTGAAAATGGCTGATTAAGTAGTTTATATTCTGAAATCTATTTCTTAGTTTTGTTCTGTGTACATTAAATTCCATATGGATGTAAATGGTCCTTTTCCTGAGATAAATATGAAACACTGAGCTGCTTGTTGTATGTTGTAAAAAATGCTAAATATCCATTAATGCCATGCCAATAGGCAAGCATAAAATAGGCTACTATCTGCCAAAATGTAGATTCGTCATGCGACATCTTACGCAAATAAATAATAATAATAATAATAATAATATATTACTCCCATAATCCTTGGACTTCCCTGGCTAGAGAGGCTCAACCCTCGTATTTCATGGACTGACAAAACAGATAATTCAGTAGTCTGATTCCTGTCATCAACATTGTTTAGACCTTGCTCTCCAAAGGACTGTAAACGAATCTACCAATGCACGCAAGCTTCCTGTGGAATATAAGGACTTAATCAAAGCCTTTAGCAAAGTCAAAGCATCACTGGCAAGTTTCGCTATATATACCACTGGTTCCAGCAGCATTGGAACAGCTCCGATCAGCCAAGTATTTAATCAAGCTCGAACCTCACAGTGCTAACAATCTCATTTGCATCCGTGAGGGTGACGAATGGAAGACAGCTTTCTCCACGACTTTGGGGCACTATGAATACTTGGTTATGCCGTTTGGGCTGGTCAATAGTCCTTCCGTGTTACAGGCATTTATTAAGGATGTGTTCAGAGACATGTTATCCGCTAGGTCACTGTATATATCAACGACATCATAATCAGACTCAGACTGTTACGAGGATCATGTCAAACATGTCCGGGCCGTGCTTCAACGTCTCATCACTCATCAGTTATATGCCAAGGCTGAAATGTGAAAGACGATGATTTCATTCCTTGGTTATGTAATCAGTTCAGCAGGGGTAGCCATGGATGATAAGAAGGTGCAATCCATATTGAACTGGCCACAACCTACCACACTCAAAGAACTACAGCATTTCCTGGGCTTTGCTAATTTCTATCAACGATTAATCTGCAATCTCAGTAATATTGCCGCACCCATGACCTACATGCTTAAGAAGTCTCGTGTGGACACCAGCAGTGTCCGCTTTTCAAGAGCAGAAGGAGAGATTCACCACTGCAAGTGAATGCTTCCAGTATAGGCACTGGCTCTGTCCTCTCTCAATGACACGGCAATCCTCCCAAATTGTTTCCCTGTACCTTTTATTCTCACAAACTAAGTCCCACAGAACAAAGTTATGATGTCTGCAACTGGGAACTTCTCGCCATGAAAGCAGCTTTCGAGGAATGATGTCATTCGCTCAAGGGAGCAAAATACCCCTTTGCAGTACTAACAGATCATCGCAACCTGGAATATCTTCAATCTGCCAAAAGACTTAATCACAGTCATTTCTAGGCTGGACTATTGCAATGCTCTTCTGGCTGGACTTCCGTCAAACACAGTCAAACCTCTACAAATGATTCAGAATGCAGCGGCACGACTGGTCTTCAACGAGCCCAAAAGAGCCCATGTTACACCTCTCTTTATCTCCCTGCACTGGCTACCAGTCGCGGCTCGCATCAAGTTCAAGACACTGATGCTTGCATATAGAACAACCACTGGCTCAGCACCCGTTTACTTGCACTCTCTATTAACAAACTACATCCCCTCCAGAAATCTGAGATCTGCTAGTGAGCGACGCCTCGTGGTACCATCACAGAGAGGCTCAAAATCACTCTCCAGAACATTCTCGTTCATCATTCCTGGCTGGTGGAATGATCTTCCCACCTATCCGGAATGCTGGATCCCTGTCAATCTTCAAGCAACAACTGAAAACTCATCTCTTTCGACGGCACTTGACTTCATCCTAAACTTAAAAAAATAAAAATTCTCTTTACTTATTCCTTCCTTTGGTAGTTTGTATTTATTTGAACAATGCCTGAGACTTGGTGTTGCAAGCACTTCGTCTGTCTGATTGCCTCTTCAAGATGAATCGCTTTATGTATTCCCCAATTGTAAGTCGCTTTGGATAAAAGCGTCTGCAAAATGACTAAATGTAAATGTAATGTAATTCCAGGTTTTCAAACAGAGATGGTGACAAAGAGGCAAAACTTACAGACTGCAGCTTTAACAATTAACGCAGGGGTGGAGCTAGTGTTGGCCACCCCACTAACAACTGCTGTTTCTGTCACTTTTTCTCTTGACAAATAGTGCATTTATTCAGTCACAGAACGTCTTTATAACCACATCACACGGGAGATGTTTCAGACGCAAACTCCAGCTTCACTTCAGTGCCAGGCAAGAGTCAAACGAATGCTAAAACGATACTGTGTTCGCAGCACATGCTGGCGCGCACTGTAGTCTTTATCATTTAATATCAAATCGTGAAAGAAACTATACATGCATGCAATGTCGTGGTCAGTTAAGTCATGAAGTTACCAAAAAGGTGATGAAAGCTGCCTTAAAACTGTGCATGCATGTAATATTTGTTATATATGAGTCACATTTAAGAACACGATTAATCGTAAATTATTATTTTTTTAACCCCTTAACTGTCACTCACAGTTTTCAACATAGCCATTATAGTGCACTATCCAAACTTAAATTTTCATAATTCATGAATGAAAACATTTTGTAACATGATTTTGATGTACAATTTCCGTGGTCTGATTTTAAAATGGGTTTCAAAGGATGAATTTTGAGATTTTAAGTTTTCAACTGATATAAAATTTCTTATAATTTCTAATACGTGATAGAGAAAAAGGCAACTAAGAAGACTTTCTTTGACAAAGGTCAGAACGCCTGTTAATTTCTTGCGATTATCGCCAATTTGATTGCACAGATACTATTTAAACTAAACTGAGCTAGACAATGACATCTCTGAATTCATTAATGAAATGCCTTTAACTGAAAATTGAGTGTTTAATCTTATCATTATACATTACTGACACTCTATCCTCCAATTTGATACTGTTAAGTGCTTTGACACAATCTGTATTGTTAAAAGCGCTATATAAATAAAGGTGACTTGACTTGACTTGACTTATGATGTAGATTTTTCAGGTCCACTCTTGTCATAAATTAATCTATTACTTTTCCTACATTTTTTAACAAAAAAAGTGGTAAAATACACTTTTAGACATTTCAAAGGGTTTTTACAGTAACTTACTGGCAACACTGTTGCCAGTAAGTTACTGTAATTAAGATTTACAGTAGCAAACTGCATTTGATTTATCAGTATACTACTGTAATTAATTCATTTTAATATTGAATATCATTCAATTAAAATAGACACAATAATTACAAAATATCAAATTCTTTATTTAAAACACTGCATGTATAACACTTAAAAATACAGACTTCCAATGCTGGAACAGTGCATCTTCACTATTTCTCCTGTCTTAGGACATTTTGCAGTGCATTATGTTGTGTCCTCTGGATTCATCCTCACAAAGAATCTTTAGGCAACAGAAACATAATGGGGAAAAAAAGACAAACAGCCAAAAAATACATAGCCCTCTGCAAAACCCAGGTGCTGCTCCAAAACGTGGCCACCATCTTTGCTCACCATCCACTTTGACAGAAATGTCTTCTCTGAAAAACAAGTAGAAATAGCACACTTTTAAAAGGCAAACCTCATATAGAATACACAAACCTCTCAAAACCATAGTTGTTCTCTTACCATGAATTATCAGTCTCAGGGTGGCTGGCCTGCTCATGTCTTTCTTGATTCTTCATTGCAGTTGCCTTTAAAACACAAATACAAAAAAATGCAGTAAATCTTAAATTCCATTAAAAACTATAACAAACTAATTCTAAAACTAGAAAGGCAGCTAACGTAGAATTTTATTTTCTCAAAAGGCTACTGGCCAATAACCACTAACACCTGAACTAAATTTCACATTAGTTAACCTAATGTTAAAATAAGATAAGTGTTGCTCATTAAAAACAATTTTAATTCGGTAACTTAATTCAATAAGATGATAAAAGTCGTTTGAAATGGTAAAGTTCTGTAACCGCCATGTTGATGAGTAAATGTTACTATGGGTTAAACTGGTGTGCAAAAATCTGACACAAACACACAAACAAACGTACACATATTTTTACCTTGCTTATTCTCTCGTAAGGTGCATCGACACACAGCGCAGATGTTCTCCGGAGCTCTTCCACTCACGTGGGTTCATCCCCAAGAAAAACCCGCCGAGCGGCGCAACTCGACAACAGACAACAATATAGAACCCATTATATATACTATCTGCAGTGGATGCGGACAGTAAACTGATGCCCCGGTATATTTCTGACGTACTCCAAACGCTCGCGCTGTTTCTGACACGAAGTACAAACGGATTTTACAATCATTACAAGCGATGTAACACATCCTGTAGTCAGTCCCAAGCTGTTGCGGCGTTGTAGACACGGTGTAGAGCAAATTGTGTCAATCCAAATGTAAGAAATTAGGAAAATAAAACGACCTCAATATAATGGCGCCAAAGAGACCGTTACAGTAGTATACAGCAATTTTAAAAAATACAGTATGAATGAATGAATCAAGCATTTATATAGCGCTTTTATTGTGCATTGCAATACACCCAAAGCGCTTTACAATCATGGGGGGTTCTCTCCTCAACCACCACCAGTGTGCAGCATCTACTTGGATGCAGTCTGCAGTTCTGAATTGAGAGATTTCACAGTAAAAACTAAAAAGCATTGTGTATGATGGTCATATATTCCGATTTCTTAGCTCCATTCTATGATTCTACCCTGAAGATATCAAAAAATGTCTTTATATCTTGAGCCCATTTCATCTTATAGCCTTTAATATACATTCACAGCAACAAACCATGATGTACTGTTTGCCAGTCAGCTGCAGGCAAGAATATCTGTATAATACCCGGAGAAAGCTATCTGTTAGCATTCCCATTCATCTCAATAGCAGTGGTGGAAAGAGTACTGAAAATTTGTAACAAGTACTGTTACATTGCTGAAATAATACTCAATTACAAGTAAAAGTACTGGTGTCAAAACAGTACTTAAGTAAAAGTACAAATTACTCATCTCAAAAACTACTCAGAGTACTAGTTACTAGTTATTTTTTAGTGGCAAAGAATTACTAAAAAATATTAATTCATATCTTCGCTTCTGGGTCCTAACACTCTGCCAGAAACCCCAAGAAAACAACACACTGTGCTAATATACACCCACAATGTCATGTAATACTGAACAATGATAACCCTAACCTTTATCTCCATACTGAAAACCCAGATGGCCAGACAGTGATTCAGCTAAAATATTAGTGCCTGAGACACTGTGAGCACGCAGACTGCAGCAAATTTTTAAATGTTTAGCTTAAATATGTAATATTAATTAAATAGTGGCCATAAATGGCTGTTGAGATAGTATTCTCAAGTGAAATGAGTAGAGACCCGGAAACTGCAGTCCTTTCATCATGACTTAACAGGATTCTCCCCAAGCCGTCAAACTGATGTCATCAGAGCGAGAACGCCATTCCAGAGCGGAAGCAAAATTTCAGGTTTTGATTAAATATTACGACGGCAGACATTTTTTTCCCCCCCGGTGTATTGACTTGCACAGTTTAATTATTCACCACAAGACTAGTAATGTGAACTAAAAAAGTAAGTAGGGTCATTTTTGATTTCATGACGACTTCAATCATTGTCAATACCATTGGCAAAACTACCACATACTGTATACTGCCATATAGATATTTTAATATTTCAGATTGTTTTGTCCATCCATTTTTTCAAGGCAAGCATTATTTCAAGCTTAGAGTGGTTTAATCCAAGTCTTCAAAAAAAAGACGCGTTCACTTTATATCATGAACACATTTTAATATAGGCTTTTATTTACATAGCCTACATATAAACATTGATCCATTACCATTACAAAAATCTTAATCTTAAACATTTGCTCATTCTGTGTATTTGTGTCTTTAAAATAGGGTAAATTTGTTGCAAAAGCTTACAGCAAAGAAGCTTGATTTCAAATTTGATTTCAAACTGAACTGAATTTATAAAAAAAAAAAGACTAGTACACAGTCAGTAATAAAATTATAAAACAAATTAACTCAATTCAGTTGAGGTATTCGAAATATGACAACACTGAATTTTTATAAGCAGTGATCTGAGAGCCATATATGTTATTTATTTAGATAAATGGAACATCAGATGGCTTTGACCTGTAATGTCTGTACAATGTAGTGCAGTTACACAGACTAGGATATTTATATGTACAAATCAGACAAATGTCCCATTCCGAAACATTTCTAGCATACATTTACATTGTAAAGAAATTAAAGTTCCATCTTTCATATTGAAAGACTTTCTGGTGCATTTCACTTACAGTCAATAAAATGTCCAGTAGCATTTTTATCGGTCAGGCGTGGATCCATCCTGAATGATAACTTTTGACAAAGTTTAATCTAGGAGCAAAGATAAATAATTTCTACTATAAAAGCATGGAGAGATCGCGATTGCACACAGTCTGAGTGAGCACAAGCAATATCGGCAGTGGCGTGCACAAGGGGATTTTGATCGTGGACTATAAAAATGTCTCCACGATTTGCTTTTTGAAGAAATATCATATTATCGTACTTCAGCGCTCATTCTATCAGCTGCAGTTCTGGCCCCGCCGTCTCTATGTAACGTTACTGTACAACGCCACATACATTCAGATCAGTGTTAACTCAGCGGTGGAGTTACTCTCACGGGACACTGCACTTATTCGCAGTCACCAAAAGTACATTATCTGCATCTGCTTCTAAGACGTACTGGTTAAATGTTTCACTCAGTGTGCTGTTCTGAGGAGCGCCTTTTCTGAGCACATTCACCCAAAGCGCGTGCTCTAAAAAGCCCGTCAAACAGCGCCTGATTACTGAACTAAGTTATGTTTTGTGCTAATACTGTCAAAACACACCAGGTTTATGTATAGACTCAGTTGGTTATGTCTAAAATGAAGGTAAACAGCTGAGAGAAACGCATGCGTGCCTGTATATTAGATGCGTGCAGGTCTTAAAGGGACAGTACTAAATATGCTGCCGACTGTAATTAAAGGGATAGTTCACCCTAAAATTGTAATTCTGTCATTATTTACTCACTCATATGTTGTCCCAAACCTGTATTAATTTCTTTCTTGTGCTGAACACAAAAGATGATATTTTGAAGAATGTGGGTAACCAAACAGTTGCTGGTCCACATTGACTTTAACAGTAGGAAAAAATAAATAAAAAATACTATGGAAGTCACTGTAGACCAGCAACTGTTTGGTTTTCCACATTCTTTAAAATAGCATTTATTTTCAGCAGAAGAAACTTGTTCAGGTTTAAAACAACTTTTGAGTGAGTAAATGAAGGTATAAAAATCAAACACTAGCCTATTTTAATTTTGGGGTGAATTATTCCTTTAATGTTAATAAAACACCAAACACAAAGAGAAAAAATCACTCACTACTCTTGACTGAAAAACTTTAATACAGATGCTTTAATAGGCATCAATCTATACAGTGTTTTATTTTTATATTTGTTCATTCAATTTCTTGAATGCTCCTGCTAAATACACCTATTTTAGACTACCTGAAAATAAAACACTCTTTATTTTATTTGTATATTATGTGTATTTGTAATGTGTATCTTTGCTCTCATTTTTTAATAACAAAGATAAAATAATGACAACGATTTTTATCTTCACCCACTTTGGCCTAAATATCCGCCATACTTTTTTATATTTTGTTACCTTGAAAGGCTTTGTCTTTATAATAGGGAAATTAGTTTGGCTGTACTGCTCAAACAGCTTGCAAAATAGAAAATCCAACATGACACAGAATTGTGATAGTATTGTGAATCGTGATTTCAAAAATAAAGTGATATTTTTGCCATATCACCCACCCCTAGCTGAGGGGGACCAAACCCATACAACCCCCCCCCTCCTTTGCCCCTGCCCCTCCGGAGGTCTGTGCACGCCACTGAATATCGGAGTGAAAGGACAGGCAGTTTATTTGTATAAATTAGGCTTATTTGAGAGCTTGCATCCATTTTCTGCGATTATATGACTGTGTTCTCATGTTACAATAAAGCACTCGCCACTTTTGCGTGGAAATTATTAAAATTATGCGGAATACCTGCAATCCTGTGCGGATTCAGACTCTGTAACTGACAGGAGGCGGATGTGTGTCAAACTCGCTGTCGGAGAGGAGAGAGACGCAGCAGAAAATGAGTAATGGCCATGTCAAATATTTCAGAATCGGTATCAAAATATAGATATTTAGGATAACACTACCATGTTGTTTGTTTCTCCAAACTTTTACTCCATAGTTGCGCTGAGCTCCCTCACTGTCCGATCAGCTGCATGCATATTTACATGCAAAGCCAGGATTCCCAAACTTTTTTGGTCAGCCAAACCTCTTTCACCTAATATACTTGAAGTACCCCTGATATTTTAAAATAAATATGTGTGTTTTGTGATTTTTATTTATTTATTTTTTGATTGATGTTATTCTAAAATGATTTATTTAATTTTTATTTAATTTTTATGATTTAATTAATTATTTGCTTTTCTTTAAACTCACAAACCCCCTGCAGTTCATTTACGAACCCCATGGGAAACCTTGACATTCATGTTGTCAAAAAACAACAAATGGAATATATTTTCTTTTTCTATGAATTTTTATAGCATAATGGGACAAGGCTAAAAGTAATCTAAAAGTAATCAAGTCTGATTACCAAAAATGTGAAATTTAATGGATTACGTCACTAACTACAATTTTTGTCATGTAATTTGGAATTGGTAACCGATTACAATTTGTGAATAATCTTCTCAACTCTGCACCCAAGTCCATTTCATGTTTTAAGTGCCCTCTAAAACACATGTGGGCAATGGACTGGGTTGATCTACTGTAGTACAGGATACAGGCTACATTTTTTGTGATACATTTTGTTGATGTTAAAAAAGTGAATTTCGCCAATGTTTAGAAGTACACTAGCACAATGCACTAACAATGTCTTGTTAGAACAGGTTAGTCCCCCAAATGTTAATTTAGTAATAGGTAACCCTAAATACTACTGTACTCAATTTTAAACATTTAAATAATATTTTATTAAAATATGCACTTATTCAGTCTTATGCCTAACATGCAGAAAAAGTGTCACATTGAATAATTAATTACATTTTAATTTGTAATTTCATATTCATGATCTCTAGAATAACAAACCACAAAACTATAAATCCACTGAGGGTCTACAGCAGGGTTCCTCAAATCTTTCCGTGGAGGACCAATCTGCTGCAGAGTTTAGCTCAACCCTGATCAAACTCACCTACCTGTGATTTTCTAATGATCTTGAAGACTGA